>NC_084701.1:50961-232758 GCF_028389875.1 Rhea pennata | reverse complement strand
CCTCGTGGGGTCTGTGACGTCCCCCGTGGGGCTGTGGTATCTCCGTGGGGTTCATGGAGTCTTCGTGGAGCTTTCGGTGTCTCCGTGGGGTCCCCTCTGGGGTCACCAGGGCCCCCGTGGGACCGTGGAGATGCTCATGGATTATGGAGGTCTCCATAGGGTCGTGGAGGTCCCTATGGGGTATATAGTGACCCTAGAGGTGCTGTGGTATCTCCGTGGGGTTCATGGAGTCTTTGTGGAGCTTTCGGTGTCTCCGTGGGGTCCCCTCTGGGGTCAGCAGGGCCCCCGTGGGACCGTGGAGATGCTCATGGGATTATGGAGGTCCCCATAGGGTCGTGGAGGTCCTATGGGGTATATAGTGACCCTAGAGGTGCTGTGGTATCTCCGTGGGGTTCATGGGAGTCTTTGTGGAGCTTTTGGTGTCTCCATGGGGTCCCCTCTAGGGTCAGCAGGGCCCCCGTGGGACCGTGGAGATGCTCATGGGATTATGAGGTCTCCATAGGGTCGTGGAGGTCCCTATGGGCTATATAGTGACCCTAGAGGTGCTGTGGTATCTCCGTGGGGTTCATGGAGTCTTTGTGGAGCTTTCGGTGTCTCCGTGGGGTCCCCTCTGGGGTCAGCAGGGCCCCCGTGGGACCGTGGAGATGCTCATGGATTATGGAGGTCCCCATAGGGTCCTGGAGGTCCCTATGGGGTATATAGTGACCCTAGAGGTGCTGTGGTATCTCTGTGGGGTTCATGGAGGTCTTCGTGGAGCTTTTGGTGTCTCCATGGGGTCCCCTCTGGGGTCAGCAGGGCCCCCGTGGGACCGTGGAGATGCTCATGGGATTATGGAGGTCTCCATAGGGTCGTGGAGGTCCCTATGGGGTATATAGTGACCCTAGAGGTGCTGTGGTATCTCTGTGGGGTTCATGGGAGTCTTGTGGAGCTTTTGGTGTCTCATGGGGTCCCCTCTGGGTAAGCAGGGCCCCCGTGGGACCATGGAGATGCTCATGGGATTATGGAGGTCTCCATAGGGTCGTGGAGGTCCCTATGGGGTATATAGTGACCCTAGAGGTGCTGTGGTATCTCCGTGGGGTTCATGGGAGTCTTTGTGGAGCTTTTGGTGTCTCTGTGGGGTCCCCTCTGGGTCAGCAGGGCCCCCGTGGGACCGTGGAGATGCTCATGGGATTATGGAGGTCTCCATAGGGTCGTGGAGGTCCCTATGGGGTATATAGTGACCCTAGAGGTGCTGTGGTATCTCCGTGGAGTTCATGGGAGTCTTTGTGGAGCTTTTGGTGTCTCTGTGGGGTCCCCTCTAGGGTCAGCAGGGCCCCCGTGGGACCATGGAGATGTTCATGGGATTATGAGGTCTCCATAGGGTCGTGGAGGTCCCTATGGGGTGTATAGTGACCTTAGAGGTGCTGTGGTATCTCCGTGGGGTTCATGGGAGTCTTTGTGGAGCTTTTGGTGTCTCCATGGGGTCCCCTCTGGGGTCAGCAGGGCCCCCGTGGGACCATGGAGATGCTCATGGGATTATGGAGGTCCCCATAGGGTCCTGGAGGTCCCTATGGGGTAATATAGTGACCCTAGAGGTGCTGTGGTATCTCTTGTGGGGTTCATGGAGGTCTCCATGGAGCCTCCGGGGTCTCCAGGGGTCCTCTATGGGGTCACCAGTGTCCCCGTGGGGCCTGTAGCGTCCCCATAGGGCTGTGGAGGTCCCTGTGGTGTCCCTATGGGGGCTGTGAGATCTCCGTGGGGTAGCAGGGGTCCCTGTGGGGCCACAGGGTCCCCTATAGAGTCACCAGGGCCCTCGTGGGGCCATGAGGGTCCCCATACGGTTGTGAAGGTCCCCGTGAGGTCGGGGTGGGGCGGGGGGTGGGGGAGATCCCCTTGGCCCACAGGTGTGTCCCTAGGAGGCCTGTGGGGTCCCTATGGGGTCCATGGGGTCCCCGGGGTGGGGGTGGGGGGTGGGGAGGCCCTATGGGGTCCCCCCCGTGGGGGTCCCTGGAGGAACCTCGGAGCAGGGAGAGGGGAACCCTGGGGAAGGTGGGGGCAGGATTAGGGGGCAGGAAGGGGGGTGGGGAGACGCAGTGGGGTGGGGGGTGGGGGGAACCCTGACCCTACCGCTGCCCCCCCCCCCCCCCACGCCCCCCCCCCACCCCCCCCCCCACCCCACGCCCCCCCCCCCCCACCCCAGGGCCAAGTGGACGGAGACGGAGATCGAGATGCTCCGGGCTTCGGTGAAACGCTTCTGCGAGGACCTGAACCGCATCAGCGCCCTCATCAAGGACCGCACGGTGTAAGGGGGGGGGGGGGGACCCCCCCAAAATTCCCCCCACCCCCCGAACCCCCCACACCCCCACCCACACCCACCCCCCCCCCGCCGAACCCTCGCAGGGCGCAGATCAAGGCGACGGCGAAGCGCAAGGCCTACGAGGACAGCGGGGTGCCCCTGCCCGCCGACTCGCCCAAGAAGGGGCCCCGCAAAAGCGGGCGCCCCCCCCGCCGCCGCCCCCCCCCGCCGCCGCCGCCGCTGCCGCCGCCCCGCTGGCCGCCCCCGCCCCGGGGGGGGCCCTGCCCGACCCCCCCGGAAGAAGCAGAAGATTTCAGGTGAGCGGCTCCTTTTTTTTTGTTGGGGGTGGGGGGGTGGTCTTCACCGAGGTCCTTCAGACCCCACTTTGGGGTCCCCATCTCCCCCCCCACCCGACACCCCTTTTTATCCTGGGGTCCCTCTGACCCCCCCCCCCCCAGGTTCACCATCTCCCCCCCGACACCCCCTATGTATCCTTGGGGTCCCTCTGACCTCCCCCAGGGTACCCATCTCCTCCCCGCCCCCCCTTTCTATCCCTGGGGTCCCCTCGTCACCCTTGGGTCCTCCCTGACCCCCCCCAGGGTCCCCATCTCCCCCCGACACCCCCTTTTTATCCCTGGGGTCCCTCTGACCCCTCCCGAGGGTCCCCTCTCCCCCCCGACACCCCCTTTCTATCCCTGGGGTCCCTCTGACCCCCCTTCCCGGGTCCCCATCTCCCCCTGACACCCCCTTTTATCCCTGGGGTCCCTCTGCCCCCCCCCCCCGGGTCCCCATCTCCCCCCTGACACCCCTTTGTATCCCTGGGGTCCCCACATCACCCCTGGAGTCCCCCTGACCTCCCCCCAGGGTCCCCATCTCCCCCCCGACACCCTTTTGTATCCCTGGGGTCCCCTCGTCACCCTGGGGTCCTCCCTGAACCCCAAGGGTCCCCATCTCCCCCCGACACCCCCTTTCTATCCCTGGGGTCCCTCTGACCCCCCCCAAGGTCCCCATCTCCCCCCCCGACACCCCCTTTCTATCCCTGGGGTCCCCTCGTCACCCCTGGGGTCCTCCCTGACCCCCCCAGGGTCCCCATCTCCCCCCCGACACCCCCTTTCTATCCCTGGGGTCCCCTCCTCACCCCTGGGGTCCTCCCTGACCCCCCCAGGGTCCCCATCTCCCCCCCCGACACCCCCCTTTTTATGCCTGGGGTCCCCACATCACCCCAGGGCCCCCCCGCCCCCCCCTCGTCTTTAGCCCAGATCCTCCGTGAGGCCCCGTAGCCCTCAGGACCCCCCACCCCCACCCCCGAGACTCCCCGTAATTTTTGCCAAACCCCCAGATTTCCCCTAAATAACCCCGTTTCGGTGCCCCCCCCCCCCCCCAAGACGTCACCCTGAGCGCCCTGAACGACTCGGACGCCAACAGCGACCTGGTGGACATCGAGGGGCTCGGCGAGACCCCCCCCCGCCAAGAAGCTCAACTTCGACCAGGGTACGGCCCTGCCGGGGGGGGCGGCGGGTGTGGCGGGGGGTGACATTTTTTTTGGGGGGGGGGGGGGGTTGTCCCCGTGAGCCCCCCTCCCCCGCCGGCCGCGCCTGTCACCTCTCTCCGTCTTTCAGACAGCCTGAACCTCGACCCGGGGCTGCTCGTCACCTCCGGAGACCTGGCCCTGCTGGCCCGCTGACCCCCCCCCCCCCACCCCGGGGACCCCCGGGACCCCCCTGAGCACCCCGCGGACCCCCAGGACCTCCCTGGGACCCCTGGGGACCCCCCCAAGCACCCCAGGGACCCCCAGGACCTCCCCGGGACCCCTGGGGACCTCCCCGAGCACCCCAGGGACACCTGGAGCTGCCCCTGCTGGCCCGCTGACCCCCCTGGGACCCCCCCCCCCCGAGCACCCCAGGGACACCTGGAGCTCCCCAGAGCACCCCAGGGACCCCCAGGACCCCCCCGAGCACCCCGGGACCCCTGGGGACCCCCCCGAGCACCCCAGGGACCCCCAGAGTTGCCACTGCTGTCCCGCTGACACCCCCCAAGCACCCTGGGGACCCCTGGGGACCCCCGGGAACCCCCAAACACCCTGGGAACCCCTGGGACCCCCCCAAGCACCCCGGGGACCCCCAGGACCCCCAAGCACCCTGGGGACCCCCCAGAGCTGCCCCTGCTGGCCCACTGACCCCCCCCCCAGGACAACCCCTGAGCACCCCAGGACCCCCCTGAGCACCCCGGGGACCCCGGAGCTGCCCCTGCTGGCCCGCTGACCCCCCCCCCAGGACCCCCTGAGCACCCTGGGGACCCCCAGAGCTCCCAGAGCACCCCGGGGACCCCTGGAGCTGCCTCTGCTGGTCCGCTGACCCCCCGGACCCCCAGGGTAACCCCCTGACCCCCAGACCCTCCGCAGAGCCACCCTGGGGTCCCCCTGAGACTCCCCTCCCCCCCAGCAGGGCCTCTTGGGGACCCCCCCCCAGACCCTCCTGGGACCCCCGGGTGTCCCTAGTCTGTGTCCCCGGTCACCTCGCACCCCCCTCCCTCCTTTCCCGGACTCCTGGGCCCCCCTGGGGGGACAGAGCCAGGTCCAGGTGTGGGGAAGGGCGGGGGGGGGGGGGTCTCATTTGGGGGGCAGCACAGGGGACCTCCGGGGGTCCCCTCTCATGTTCCCCCCCCCCCGTTTATTCGGCTTAATAAAGGTCCGGGACCCCCCCCGGCGTTTTCGGGGCCACCGCGTCCTCCTTTGGGTGCGCGTCGGGGGTCGGGGACAGGGGTGTCGTGTCCCCCCCCCCGCCAAAATCGAGGCATCACAGCTGGGTTTGGGGCCCTTTTTTATTAATTAACCTTTAAAAATAATTATTGGGGGGAAGAGCAGCACGGAGGCCCCCCAAAACCTGGGGCTGGGGGGGGTTGTTGCTCTGCCCCCCCCCCAAATCCACCCCCTGAGATATGAAGGACCCCTGGGATATGGGGTAGGGGGAAGGATTTAGGGGACCCCTGGGGTTTAGGGGGGGGTCCTGGCTTTTGGGGTGAGATCCCTGGGTTTTGGGACCACAAGGATTTGAGGGGGGTCCCCTGAGTTTGGGGGGGGGCTACACCAGGATTATGGGGAGCCCCTGGGCTTGGGGACCCCCCTGGGGAGATAGGGAGCCCCATGGATACTGGGGGAGGCCCTGGCATATGGGGGGGCCTGGGATATGGGGGGCCCCTGAGATATGGGGGGGGCCCATAGATACTGAGGGGGCCCTATGGATATTGGGGGGCTCGTTGGATTTGGGGGGACCCCATGGATACTGGGGGGGGCTCCTGGGATATTGGGGAACCCCATAGATATCGGGGGGCTCCTGGGATATTGGGGACCCTCATGGATATGGATGGTGGTGGAGGGGGGCCGGGGGGTCCCTTGAGGGTGCAGGGGGGCAGCAGGGTCCCAGGGGGCATCTGGGGGGCACCGAGGGGGCGTCTGGGGCCACTCAGCGACCTGGGGGCACTGGGGACACTGGGGGCACTGGAAAGACCCCAGTGTCCCTGGGGGGGGGCTTTGGCTCTGGGTCAGTCCGGGGGGGGATGAGGGTCCATGGGGGGTTCGTGCCGGTGGTGGTGCCAGTGGTGGTGGTGGTGCCAGTGCCGGTGTTGGAAGTGGTGTTGGTGGCGGTGTTGGTGCTGTTGCGAGTGTTGGTAGCGGTGGTGGTGGTGGTGCCAGTGTTGGTGTTGGTGCTGATGGTGGTGTTGGTGCTCTTGGTGTTGGTAGTGGTGGTGGCTGTGGTGTTGGTGGTGGCGGTGTTGTTGGTGTTGTTGGTGGTGGCGGTAGCAGTGTTGGTGCTGTTGCGAGTGTTGGTAGTGGTGATGGTGCCGATGACAGTGCCGGTGGTGGTCTTGGTGCTGATGGTGGTGGTGCTGTTGGTGCTGTTGCCAGTAGTGGTAGCGGTGTTGGTGGCAGTGTTGATACTGTTGCCAGTGTTGGTAGCAGTTTTGGTGGTGGTGGTAGAGGTGGTGGTAGTGGTGGTGGTGCCAGTGTTGTTGATGGTGTTGGTAGCAGTGGTCGTGGTGCCAGTGTTGTTGATGGTGTTGGTAGCAGTGTTGGTGGCAGTGCCAGTGGTGGTGGTGGTGGTGGCCGTGGTGGTGGTGGTGGCTGTGGTGGTAGTGGTGGTGGTGCCAGTGTTGTTGATGGTGTTGGTGGCAGTGTTGGTGGCAGCGCCAGTGGTGGTGGTGGTGGTGGTGGCCATGGTGGTGGTAGTGCCAGTGTTGTTGATGGTGTTGGTGGCAGTGCCAGTGGTGGTGGTGGTGGCCGTGGTGGTGTTGGTGGTGTTGGTGGTGGCTGTGGTGGTGGTGGTGGCCATGTTGGTGGTGGTGCCGGTGTTGTTGATGGTGTTGGTAGCAGTGTCGGTGGCAGTGCCAGTGGTGGTGGTGGTGGCGGCGGCCGTGTTGGTGGTGGTGCCGGTGTTGTTGATGGTGTTGGTAGCAGTGTTGGTGGCCGTGGTGGTGGTGTTGGTGGCCGTGTTGTTGGTGTTGGTGGCCGTGGTGTTGGCAGTGGCTGTGGTGGTAGTGGTGGTGGTGCCGGTGTTGTTGATGGTGTTGGTAGCAGTGTTGGTGGCCGTGGTGGCGGTGTTGGTGGCCGTGGTGGTGGTGTTGGTGGCCGTGGCGGCGGCGGCGCGGGTGTTGGCGGCGCCGGCGGCGGTGCCGGCGTCACTCAGAGCTCGGCGCAGCGGTCCTGGCGGCTGTAGTGGTCGAACTGGCTCTTCCAGCGCATCATGTAGGAGCTCCAGCGGTGGAACTCCAGGCGCCACTGCCGCTCGGCCTCCTCGATGTCGTCTGCCCCACAGCGGCTCGCAGCGGCCCCCGGGAGCCCCCCGAGCGGCCCCCCCCCCCCCCCCCCCACGCCAGGACCCCCCCCAGGATCCCCCTGAGTGCCCCCCAAGCGGCCTCCCCACACCAGGAACCCCCCAGGACCCCCCCACTGGGCCCCCCCCCCCCCCCGAGCAGCCCCCCCACACCAGGACCCCCCACCGGGCCCCCTGAGTGTCCCCCCCCGAGCGGCCCCCCCACACCAGGACACCCCCCGGACCCCCTGGAGCACCCCCCCGAGCGGCCCCCCACGTCACGACCCCACACCAGGCCCCCCCCACACCAGGACCCTCCACCGGGCCCCCCGAGTGCCCCCCTGAGAGGCCCCCCCACCCCAGGCCCCCCCCAGGACCCTCCCCGGGTCCCCCTGGGCCCCCCGAGTGGACCCCCGCACCCCAGGACCCCCCCCCGACACCCCCCTGGGCACCCCCCTGAGCACCCCCCACCGGGCCCCCCCTGAGCGCCCTCTCCCACACTCCCCTCCAGGACCCCCCACTGCCCCCCCAGGACACCCCCCAAGCACCCCCCAAACACTCCCCCGAGCACCCGACCCTAGGACCCCCCCCCCCGAGCATCCCCCCCGGACCTCCCCCCAGGACCCCCCTCCCCGCTGTCCATCCCAGCCTCTTGCTGCAGCCGGGGGGGGGAGGGGGGGTACCCGGACGCCTGGGTCCCTTTTTTTGGGGCGGGGGAGGATAATAACAAGGGTGTGGGGGTTTGGGGGGGGGCGACAACACACGTGCACCCATGTACCCCCCCCATGCATCCCGTAGGGCCCCCTATAGCCCGCATGCGTGTGCCCCCCCCATAGCTGCCATCCACCCCACAGACCCCTTAGAGGCCTCCTAGCCCCCCCCGTGTGCCCCCTATAGCCCCTATAGCCCCCTCACGTGCCCCCTATAGCCCCCATGCACCCCCAGACCCATTATGGGGCCCATAAGCCCCCCCCATGTGCCCCTCCCATAGCTGCCATCCGCCCCATAGACCCCTTAGAGGCCCCATAGCCCCCCCGTGTGCCCCCTATAGCCCCCGTACAGCCCCCTATAAGACCCTCACGTGCCCCCTATAGCCCCCATGCACCCCCAGACCCATTATGGGGCCCATAAGCCCCCCCATGTGCCCTCCCCATAGCTGCCATCCACCTCACAGACCCCTTATAGGCCCCATAGCCCCCCCCCCCGTGCCTCCTATAGCCCCTATAGGCCCCTCACATGTCCCCTATAGCCTCCATGCACCTCCCAGACCCCCCAGAGGCCCCATAGTCCCCCCCATGTGCCCCCTACAGCCCCCATGCACCCCTCAACCCTCCCCCCCCCCGCCGTCGAGCAAGATGCTGCAAAGACGGGGCCGCAGTGCGGCGTGAAGCACGCGTTCGCACACGCGTGTGCAGAGAGCCCCTGCACACGCGTGTGCGGGCGGACATGCACCTGCTCAGGCAATGGGCGCCAGCCCGGCTCTCTGCACGTGAGTGTGCACGCGTGTGCAAGGACACGGCTCTGCGGGCCGAGTTGCCAGCGTGCCCCAGGGCGTGCACACGCGTGTAACGTGCTGATGCCGTGCACCGTGTGCCGGGCCGTGTGTGCACAGGCAACATGCAAGAGCCAGGGCTTGCACACGCGTGTGCCATGCCCCAGGGCATGCAGACGTGTGCAAGCTGCACCACCAGGGCACGCACATGTGTGCAACGTGTGTGTGCCGGGGCATGCACACGCATGCACCGTGTGCCAGGCTGTGCGCGCACGGGCAACATGCAAGAGCCAGGGCGTGCACACGCGTGTGCCATGCCCCAGGGCACGCACACGTGTGCAAGCTGCACCGCCAGGGCACACACACGTGTGCAACGTGTGTGTGCCGGGGCGTGCACACGCATGCACCGTGTGCCGGGCCGTGCGCACACGGGCAACATGCAAGAGCCAGGGCGTGCACACGCGTGTGCCATGCCCCAGGGCACGCACCCGTGTGCAACGGGCGTGCGCCGGGGCGTGCACACGCGTGTGCGCGGCCTCAGCGCAGCAGCCGCGGCAGGAGCAGGGGGACGGGCAGCAGGAGCGGGGCGGGGGCCGGGGGCCCAGGCGTCCGGGCCGTGCCTGGGCAGGGCTCCACGGGGGCTGCCCCACACCGCCGGGGGGGGGGGGAAGGACACATGGGGGGGGCAGAGATGGGGTCACTGGCGGAGGGGCCCAGGCGTCCGGGGCACGAGGGGGTATGGGGGGGGGGTTCCTGCAGCCCTCCCCAAGGTGCCCCCCCCTCCACCCACCCCGTGTCCCCTCTGTCCCCATCTTGGGGTCCCCCCTTGTCCCCTGACCCACAGGGACCCGTGTCCCCTCCCCTCTATGTCCTTGTCCCCAATTTGGGGTCCCCCATGTCCCCCCCCCCCATGGCAGGTGCCACCTCCCGTCCCCGTACCACGTCCCCCCTCCATGCCACGTGTCCCTGGTGCCACCCAGCATCTCCATGTTGAGTCCCCTCCCATGCCACCCCCATGGTCCTCCAGGCACCCATTTCCCCCCCCCATGGCAGGTGCCACCTCCCGTCCCCGTACCACGTCCCCCCTCCATGCCACGTGTCCCTGGTGCCACCCAGCATCTCCATGTTGAGTCCCCTCCCATGCCACCCCCATGGTCCTCCAGGCACCCATGTCCCTCCCCATGGCAGGTGCCCCCTCCCGTCCCCGTACCATGTCCCCCCTCCATGCCACATGTCCCTGGTGCCACCCAGCATCTCCATGTTGAGTCCCCTCCCATGCCACCCCCATGGTCCTCCAGGCACCCATGTCCCCCCCCATGGCAGGTGCCACCTCCCGTCCCCGTACCACGTCCCCCCTCCATGCCACGTGTCCCTGGTGCCACCCAGCATCTCCATGTTGAGTCCCCTCCCATGCCACCCCCATGGTCCTCCAGGCACCCATGTCCCCCCCCATGGCAGGTGCCACCTCCCGGCCCCGTACCACGTCCCCCCTCCATGCCACGTGTCCCTGGTGCCACCCAGCATCTCCATGTTGAGTCCCCTCCCATGCCACCCCCATGGTCCTCCAGGTACCCATGTCCCTCCCCATGGCAGGTGCCCCCTCCCGGCCCCGTACCACGTCCCCCCTCCATGCCACGTGTCCCTGGTGCCACCCAGCATCTCCATGTTGAGTCCCCTCCCATGCCACCCCCATGGTCTTCCAGGCACCCATGTCCCCCCCCATGGCAGGTGCCACCTCCCGGCCCCGTACCACGTCCCCCCTCCATGCCACGTGCCCCGGTGCCACCCCGCGTCCCCGCGGCGCCCTCACCGGTGACGTTGAGCAGCTTGGGCAGGAAGCGGGTCCAGAAGGCGCAGGCCTGGGCGCGCAGGCCCTGGGCCACGGCCAGGGGCCCGGCGTTGAGGCGGGCGTAGCGCTGCCCCGCCGCCGTGTACGACGGCCACCGGCGCTCCCGCTCCGCCGGCTCGTTGGGGTCCCTGCCGGCAGCGCCTCCGTTCGGGCGGCCGCCCCCGCCCGCCCGCCCGCCCCGCCCCGGCCGTCTCCCACTGCCGCTGGCTCTGTCCACCCACCTGTCTCCAGCTCCATCCCTCCACCCAACCATCTCCAGCTCCATCCCTCCACCCAACCATCTTCGTCTCCATCCTTCCACCCAACCATCTCCATCTCCATCCCTCCACCCATCTCCATCTCCATCCTTCCACCCATCTCCATCTCCATCCCTCCACCCAACCATCTCCATCTCCATCCCTCCACCCATCTCCATCTCCATCCCTCCACCCATCTCCATCTCCATCCTTCCACCCATCTCCATCTCCATCCCTCCACCCAACCATCTCCATCTCCATCCCTCCACCCATCTCCATCTCCATCCCTCCACCCATCTCCATCTCCATCCTTCCACCCATCTCCATCTCCATCCTTCCACCCAACCATCTTCATCTCCATCATTCCACCCAATCATCTCCATCTCCATCCTTCCACCCAACCATCTCCATCTCCTTCTACCCACCCATCTCCATCTCCATCCTTCCACCCAGCCATCTCCATCTCTATTCCTCCACCCATCTCCATTCCTCCACCCATCTCCATCTCCATCCTTCAACCCAACAATCTCCATCTCCATCCCTCCACTCACACATCTCCATCCCTTCACCCAATCATCTCCATCTCCATCCTCCCACCCAACCATCTCCATCCCTCCACCCAATCATCTCCATCTCCATCCCTCCGCCCATCTCCGTCTCCATCCCTCCACGTCCCCTGCGCCAGCACCTACCCGGTGCGGGCGAAGTTGCCCCAGTAGCGCATGATCCTCCGGCTGAGCTGCTCCTCCTCAGCCGTGTAGTTGAGGCTGGGGTCGAGGGGCTGCCCGAAGATGAACTCGATCTCGTAGCCATGGGGCACCCCCATCCAGGGCGGCCAAAGCATGTTGGAGGCCCGGTGATCGAAGAGGTAGGCGAAGACGGTGCCGCCCCGCTCGGCCCAGCGCAGGGCGAAGTGCATCAGGGGACACACCACGTTGTGGTCGCCCACGATGTCGTCCAGCGCCTCGCGGTTCTTCACGGGGTTGTCCTGGTCCAGCCAGTCCGTGTACTGCAGCACCACGGCCTCGGCCGCCAGCTCGTTGGCGTGGGGCACCCCGAGGCGCACGCCGCCCAGGAACTCCTCCCGGCTGATGAGGCTCTCGTTGTCCTTGCTGAAACCCGGCGCCCCGTACACCAAGAAGTAGGTGCCCTCGTCCTGCACGGCCCCCAGCATCACCTGGGCTTCGGGGCGACCTCCGGCGCTCAGCAGCGCCTCGGGGGTGTCGGCGAGGAAGTCCCCGTCCACCACGGGCACGAAGGCGAAGCGGAAGATGCCTTGGTGGGGCAGCACCGACCACTCCTTGTCGATGAGCTCCTGGGGCTCCTTGGCCCGCAGGCAACCCAGCAGCTCCGTGTCGTTGCCGCCGCCGCAGCCCACCAGCTTGGCCAGCAGCGCGGCCCGCCGGCGGCCCTCGGCGGCCCCCACCGTGGCCCAGGGCCCGTTGGGCGAGCCGCTCTGCAGCACGGCGCGCCGGAAGAGGGGCCGGCTGGCGGGCGATAGCAGGTGCATGCCCACGGAGGCGGCGCCGGCGCTCTCGCCGAAGATGGTGACGGCGCCGGCGTCGCCGCCGAAGGAGCCGATGTTGCTCTGCACCCAACGCAACGCCAACCGCTGGTCCAAGAGCCCCACGTTGCCCGGCGCTTCGGGGTGGCCCGGCAACGCCAGGAAGCCGAAGGCGCCCACGCGGTAGTTCATGGAGACCAACAGCACCTTCTCGGCGTGGGCCAGGTAGCGCCCGTCGTAGACGTCCAGCGAGGCGGAGCCGCTGTAGAAGCCGCCGCCGTAGATCCACACCAGCACGGAGGCGTTGCGGGGCCGGGGCGAGGGCACCCAGACGTTGAGGTAGAGGCAATCCTCGCTCATCTCCCGGTTGGGGTTCCACATCTCGGAGCCGCCGAAGCCCGGGTACATGGTGTCCACGTACTGGTAGCAAGCGTGACGGTACGCCGAAGCGTCCAGCACCCCGCTCCACGCCCGCGGGGCCCGGGGTCGTTGGAAACGCAGGCGACCCACGGGCGGCTCGGCGTAAGGGATGCCCAGGAAGGCGGTGACGTGGCCGGAGCCCACCGGCACCCGCACGCCTCGCACCGGCCCCGTTTCGGTCTGCGCCACCAGCTCCTCAGCGCCCGCCGGCGCCCGGCTCAGCGGCAGCAGCAGCAGCAGGGCCAGAGCCCCGGCCGCCCGGCCCCACGCCGACGGCTGCATGGCGCCCGAGCCTGCGGAGAGAGGGGACGTCAGCTGGCCGGGGGGCGGGGGGGTGACGCAGTGGGACCCCTGCCCGAGCGGTCTTGTCCCATCACCGGAGGACCTGATGTGATGGGACCCCCGTCTAGATGCTCTCGACCCATCACTGGAGGACCTGATGTGATGGAACCTCCATCTAGATGCTCTTCACCCATCACCGGAGGACCTGATGTGGTGGGACCCCCATCTAGATGCTCTCGACCCATAACTGGAGAACCTGATGTGATGGAACCTCCATCTAGATGCTCTTCACCCATCACCGGAGGACCTGATGTGATGGGACCCCCATCTAGATGCTCTCGACCCATCACTGGAGGACCTGATGTGATGGAACCTCCATCTAGATGCTCTTCACCCATCACTGGAGGACCTGATGTGATGGGACCCCCATCTAGATGCTCTCGACCCATCACTGGAGGACCTGATGTGATGGGACCCCCATCTAGATGCTCTCGACCCATCACTGGAGGACCTGATGTGATGGAACCTCCATCTAGAAGCTCTTCACCCATCACTGGAGGACCTGATGTGATGGGATCCCCATCTAGATGCTCTCGACCCATCACTGGAGGACCTGATGTGATGGAACCTCCATCTAGATGCTCTTCACCCATCACCGGAGGACCTGATGTGATGGGACCCCCATCTAGATGCTCTCGACCCATAACTGGAGAACCTGATGTGATGGAACCTCCATCTAGATGCTCTTCACCCATCACTGGAGGACCTGATGTGATGGGACCCCCATCTAGATGCTCTCAACCCATAACTGGAGAACCTGATGTGATGGAACCTCCATCTAGATGCTCTTCACCCATCACCGGAGGACCTGATGTGATGGGATCCCCATCTAGATGCTCTCGACCCATCACTGGAGGACCTGATGTGATGGAACCTCCATCTAGATGCTCTTCACCCATAACTGGAGGACCTGATGTGATGGGATCCCCATCTAGATGCTCTCGACCCATCACCGGAGGACCTGATGTGATGGGACCCCCATCTAGATGCTCTCGACCCATCACTGGAGGACCTGATGTGATGGAACCTCCATCTAGATGCTCTCGACCCATCACTGGAGGACCTGATGTGATGGGACCCCCATCTAGATGCTCTCGACCCATCACTGGAGGACCTGATGTGATGGGATCCCCATCTAGATGCTCTCGACCCATCACTGGAGGACCTGATGTGATGGAACCTCCATCTAGATGCTCCTGACCCATCAATGGGGTGACCTGACGCCCCAGGAACCCCCACCCGGGTGCTGCGGTCCCACCAGTGGGGTGACCCATTGCAACGGGCCCTCCCATGTGGGTGCTATCGCCGCCCCCCCCCCCCCAGCCCTCCTCCCCGCACCCGCACTCCGGGCCCCACAGCCCCCACCCCAGGTGCTATCGCTGCAGCCAGGCGCCCGCGGGCCTTATCGGCCCTGGCAGGAGGGTGGGGGTGGGGGGGGGGGCCCGGACGCCTGGGCCCCTTTTTGGAGAGCTGCAAGTGGAGGTTTTGGTAGGGGGGTGTTGGGCATTGCTGGGGAGGGAGGTCCCCGGACACCTGGGCCCCTAGGGGGGAGCAGGAGCTGCCCCATGCCCCGGATGCCTGGGCCCCTTGGGGGGGGGAATAGAGAAAGGGGGGGAGTGTGTGGGGCCTCCCGGACGCCTGGGCCCACGGGGTGGAGGAAGAGGGAGGGGATCTCAGGGGCTAGTTGGGGGGGGGGGAGGGGGATAGGGCTGCCCGGACACCTGGGCCCCAATGGTGCATATTGGGGGGGGGGGGGGTGGAGTGGGGATGGACACCCCCCACCCCCCCCACCATGCGCCCGGACGCCTGGGCCCTTCCTGTCGGCACAAGGCTTGGGGGGGGCAGGAGGGAGGGACGGCCACCTCGCACCCTGCCCCCCCTGTCCCTGCCCACCCCCCACGGGGTCCCCCCCCCCACAGGGACCCCCACCCCAGCCCCCTTCCCCCCCCCCAGGGTCCCCCCCCAGGTCCTGCCTGCCCGAGGTCCCCGCTGTCCCCGAACTGTCACCGGTGGCTCCTGGAGCTCGGCCAGCGCCGTGGGGCAGGGCCAGGGTGTGGGGGGGTGCTGAAGGTGGGGGGGGGCGCTGCCATGGGGCAGGGCCAGGGCGGGGGGGGTTTGCTGAAGGGGGGGGGACGCTGCCGTGGGGCAGGTCCAGGGTGGGGGGGGTGCTGAAGGTGGGGGGGGAACACTGCCGTGGGGCAGGGCCAGGGCGGGGGGGGTTGCTGAAGGGGGGGGGGGACGCTGCTGTGGGGCAGGGCCAGGGCGGGGGGGGGTTGCTGAAGGTGGGGGGGGAACACTGCCGTGGGGCAGGGCCAGGGTGGGGGGGGGGTGCTGCAGGTGGGGGGGGAACACTGCCGTGGGGCAGGGCCAGGGCAGGGGGGGGGGGTTGCTGAAGGGGGGGGGGACGCTGCTGTGGGGCAGGGCCAGGGCGGGGGGGGTTGCTGAAGGTGGGGGGGGAACACTGCCGTGGGGCAGGGCCAGGGTGGGGGGGGTGCTGCAGGTGGGGGGGGAACACTGCCGTGGGGCAGGGCCAGGGCAGGGGGGGGTTGCTGAAGGGGGGGGGGACGCTGCTGTGGGGCAGGGCCAGGGCGGGGGGGGGTTGCTGAAGGTGGGGGGGATGCTGCCGTGGGGCAGGGCTGGGGTGTGTGTGGGGGGGACCCTGGGGCTGGGGGCACCGCCGTGGGACAGGACCATGGGGTAGAGGAAACCGCCATGGGGCAGGGCGGTGGGGCAGGTGACACTGCCATGGGGCAGGACCATGGGCAGAGGACACCGCCATGGAGCAGAGGACACATCTGTGGGGCAGGGGACATTGCCATGGGGCAGGGAACACAGCCATGGGGCAGGACCATGGGGCAGAGGAAACCACCATGGGGCAGGGGACATCACCATGGGGTGGAGGACACATCTAGGGGACAGGTGACACTGCCATGGGGCAGGGGCGATCGCCATGGGGCAGGGGATGCCGCCATGGGGCAGGACCACGAGGCAGAGGACACCGCCATGGGGCAGGGGACGCCGCCATGGGGCAGGACCACGGGGCAGAGGACACTGCCGTGGGGCAGGGGTGAGCGCCATGGGACAGGGGACGCCGCCATGGGGCAGGACCACGGGGCAGAGGACACCGCCATGGGGCAGGGGACACCGCCATGGGGCAGGACCACGGGGCAGAGGACACCGCCGTGGGGCAGGGGCGAGCGCCGTGGGGCAGAGGGGGCGGCGGGCCGGGAAGGGGGGGGCACGGGCAGGGGGCCAGCCCCCCACCCACCCCCCCGCCCCCCATGGGGACAGCTGTGGGGCCGGGCCGGGGCCGGGGCAGGTGGCGGCGCCCGAAATAGCCCAGCAAATCCCCGGAGCGGAAGCCGGGGGGCCGCGGGGGGGGGGGGGGTCACACGCGTGTGCGCGCGTGTGAGCACGGGGGGAGGCACCACCCCGCCCGTGTGTGCGAGCGCGTGCTCGCAGGCTAGCGTGTCCGCACGCGTGTGCACTGGGGCATGCGTGTGCAGGCGTGTGCAATCGCACGCTCGCATGCAAGTGTGTCTGCATGCGTGTGCACTAGGGCATGCGTGTGCAGATGCGTGCAGTCGCACGCTCGCGTGCAAGCGTGTTTGCAAGTGTGTGCACTGGGGCACATGCATGCTGGCACAAGCAGGCATGTGCAATTGCACACTTGCATGCGTGTGTGCAAGTGTGTGCACCGGGGCACGTGTGCATAGGTATGTGCAATCGCTCGCTCGCATGCAAGGGCGTTTGCTCACGCGTGCACTGGGGCACGCGTGTGCAATCGCACGCTTGCATGTGTGCCTGCAAGGGCACGCGCCGGGGCATGCATGCGCACGTGTGTGCGATTGCACGCCTGCATGCGCACACGTGTGTTCACACGTGCACGCTCCAGGGCACAGGTGCATGCACGCTCACACGCACTCACACGCGTGTGCACGCCGTTGGGGGGGAGCTGCCGGGTCCCGGGACGGTGGGGGGTGGGGTCAGGCCCTGCCCTATAGGGACGCTCACCTGCCCTATGGACCCAGCCCCACAGAGACCAGCCCCATAGGGAGACCCCGGCTCTATACGTCCAGCCCCATTGCAGCCCTCCCCTATGCATCCAGCCCCATAGGGAGACCCCGGCCCTATACGTCCAGCCCCATTGCGGCCCTCCCCTATGCATCCAGCCCCATAGGGAGACCCCGGCCCTATACGTCCAGCCCCATTGCGGCCCTCCCCTATGCATCCAGCCCCATAGGGAGACCCCGGCCCTATACGTCCAGCCCCATTGCGGCCCTCCCCTATGCATCCAGCCCCATAGGGAGACCCCGGCCCTATACGTCCAGCCCCATTGCGGCCCTCCCCTATGCATCCAGCCCCATAGGGAGACCCCGGCCCTATACGTCCAGCCCCATTGCGGCCCTCCCCTATGCATCCAGCCCCATAGGGAGACCCTGGCCCTATACGTCCAGCCCCATTGCGGCCCTCCCCTATGCATCCAGCCCCATAGGGAGACCCCGGCCCTATACGTCCAGCCCCATTGCGGCCCTCCCCTATGCATCCAGCCCCATAGGGAGACCCTTGCCCTATATGTCCAGCCCCATGGGGAGACGCGGCCCTACTGACCCCCCCCATAAGGGTCTCCCTATAAGGTCTCTCCCACCACCACCACCCCATAGGTCCTGCCCGGTAGGGGAGACCCTCCCCTCCCCCCACCGCTGCCCCATATGCAACTGTGGGAAGCTGGTGCTGGGGTGTGGCCGGGGGGGGAGGGGGGAGGGAAGAGGGGAGGGAGATGGGGGGAGGGAGGGAAGGAGATGGGGGAGGGAGATGGGGGAGGGAGAGATGGAGATGGGGGAGATGGAGAAGGGGGGATGGAGGGAGGAAGGAGGGAGGGATGGAGGGAGGGAGATGGGGGATGGAGAAGGGGGGATGGAGAAGGGGGGATGGAGAAGGGGGGATGGAGGGAGGAAGGAGGGAGGGATGGAGGGAGGGAGATGGGGGATGGAGAAGGGGGGATGGAGAAGCAGGGACAGAGGGAGGAAGGAGGGGTGGAGATGGAGAATGGAGGGATGGAGGAAGGGGAGGAAGGGATGGAGGGAGGGAGGAAAGCAGGGATGGAGATGGGGGGATGGAGATGGGGAGGGATGGAGAGATGGAGATGGGGGATGGAGGGATGGAGATGGGGGGATGGAGATGGAGGGATGGAGGGAGGGAGATGGGGGATGGAGGGATGGAGATGGGGGGATGGAGATGGGGGATGGAGGGAGGGAGATGGGGGGATGGAGATGGGGAGGGATGGAGGGATGGAGATGGGGGATGGAGGGATGGAGATGGGGGGATGGAGATGGAGGGATGGAGGGAGGAAGATGGGGGATGGAGGGATGGAGATGGGGGGATGGAGATGGGGGATGGAGGGAGGGAGATGGGGGATGGAGGGATGGAGATGGGGGGATGGAGATGGGGGATGGAGGGAGGGAGATGGGGGATGGAGGGAGGGAGATGGGGGGATGGAGATGGGGAGGGATGGAGAGATGGAGATGAGGGATGGAGGGATGGAGATGGGGGGATGGAGATGGAGGGATGGAGGGAGGAAGATGGGGGAGGGAGATGGGGGAGGGAGATGGGGGGATGGAGATGGAGAGATGGAGATGGAGGATGGGGATGGAGGATGGGGATGGAGGGAGGGATGGAGAAATGGGGATGGGGGATGGAGGGAGGGAGATGGGGGAGGGAGGTGGAGGAAGGAGATGGGGGGATGGAGACGGAGGGAGGAAGATGGAGGGATGCAGGGATGGGGGGATGGAGGAAGGGAGGGAGGGAGGGGGGGAGATGGGGGGCTGGAGGGATGAAGGGCTGGGTGGAAGGAGGGCTGGAGATGGGGGGCTGGAGGTCGGGGGGCTGGAGATGGGGGGCTGGGGGGCCGGGGGAGCCCGGGGGGTCGGGTCCGGGGGGTCCGGGGGGTCCGGGTCCGGGGGGGCTGGGGTCCGGGGGATCCGGGTGTCAGGGGGTCTGGGGGGTCCGGGAGGTCCGGGGGGTCCGGGGCCCGGCCGGGGGTCGGGTCGGGGGGTCCGGGGGTCCGGAGGGTCCGGGGGTCCGGGGGGTCCGGGGGGTCCGGGGGGTCCGGGGCCCGGCCGGGCTCTTGCCTCTCTCCTCGGCGGCTTCTGCCTCGGCGTCTGCAAAACACCGGGCGGCCAAGGGTTAAACGGGGGGGTCACGTGGCGCCGCCCCCGGCCCCGCACCCCGGCCCCGCCCCCCCCCCCGGGGGGGGCCCAGGCGTCCGGGCCCCGCCCCGCTGCACCGTCCTGCTGCGGCCCCGCTGCGCTGCAGCAGCCCCGCGGCATCGCCCCACTGCATCGCCCCACGGCATCGCCCCACTGCGGCAGCCACGGCATCGCCCCACTGCATCGCCCCACTGCAGCCCCACTGCATCGCCCCACGGCATCGCCCCACTGCGGCAGCCACGGCATCGTCCCACTGCGTCACCCCACTGCAGCCCCACTGCATCGCCCCACGGCATCGTCCCACTGCAGCCCCGCGGCATCGCCCCACTGCATCGCCCCACGGCATCGCCCACTGCAGCCCCACTGCATTGTGCCACGGCATCGCCCCACAGCATCGCCCCACTGCGGCAGCCACGGCATTGCCCCACTGCGTCACCCCACTGCAGCCCCACTGCATCGCCCCACGGCATCGTCCCACTGCAGCCCCGCGGCATCGCCCCACTGCATCGCCCCACGGCATCGCCCACTGCAGCCCCACTGCATTGTGCCACGGCATCGCCCCACAGCATCGCCCCACTGCGGCAGGCACGGCATCGCCCCACTGCGTCACCCCACTGCAGCCCCACTGCATCGCCCCACGGCATCGCCCCACTGCGTCACCCCACTGCAGCCCCACTGCATCGCCCCACGGCATCGCCCCACGGCATCGCCCCACTGCGGCAGCCACGGCATCGCCCCACTGCGTCACCCCACTGCAGCCCCACTGCATCGCCCCACGGCATCGCCCCACTGCGGCAGCCACGGCATCGCCCCACTGCATCGCCCCACGGCATCGCCCCACTGCGGCAGCCACGGCATTGCCCCACTGCGTCACCCCACTGCAGCCCCACTGCATCGCCCCACGGCATCGCCCCACTGCGTCACCCCACTGCAGCCCCACTGCATCGCCCCACAGCATCGTCCCACTGCAGCCCCGCGGCATCGCCCCACGGCATCGCCCCACTGCAGCCCCGCGGCATCGCCCCACTGCATCGCCCCACGGCATCGCCCCACTGCATCGCCCCACTGCGGCAGCCATGGCATCGCCCCACTGCGGCCCCATGGCATCGCCCCACTGCAGCCCCACAGCTTCACCCCACTGCAGCCCCACTGCATCGCCCTGCTGCAGCCCCATGGCATCATCCCACTGCAGCCCCATGGCATTACCCCACTGCAGCCCCACTGCATTGCCCCACTGCAGCCCCATGGCATTGCCCCACTGCAGCCCCACTACATCGCCCCCCTGCAGCCCCACTGCACTGCAGCAGTGCCACGGCACTGCCCCACTGCAGCCCCCCAGCATCATCCTGCTGCAGCCCCACTGCATCGCCCCACTGCAGCCCCACAGTGCTGCCCCACTGCATCACCCACTGCAGCCTCACTGCACTGCAGTAGCCCCACGGCACTGCCCTGCTGCAGCCCCCTGGCATCATCCTGCTGCAGCCCCACAGTGCTGCCCTGCTGCAGCCCCATTGCATCGCCCCACAGCAGCCCCACTGCATTGTCCTGCTGCAGCCCCACTGCATCTGCTGGCAGAAGCCCCACTGCAATCAGTGCATCACCCCACGGCAGCTCCACGGCAGCCTCGCTTCACTGCCCCACTGCAGCCCCGCTGCAAGCTAACTGCTCTGCCACACTGCAGCCCCACTGCAGCCCCATTGCACCCCAATGCAACCCCACTGCAGCCCCACTGCAACCCCACTGCAGCCTCACTGCACCCACATTGCTGCCCCACTGCACCCCCACTGCACCCCCACTGCAGCCCCACTGCAGCCCCACTGCAGCCCCATTGCAGCCCCACTGCAGCCTCACTGCACCCACATTGCAGCCCCACTGCACCCCCCATTGCACCCCACTGCACCCCCACTGCAGCCCCACTGCAGCCCCACTGCAGCCCCATTGCAGCCCCACTGCAGCCTCACTGCACCCACATTGCAGCCCCACTGCACCCCCCATTGCACCCCCACTGCAGCCCCACTGCAGCCCCCACTGCAGCCCCACTGCAGCCTCACTGCACCCACATTGCAGCCCCACTGCACCCCCCATTGCACCCCCACTGCAGCCCCACTACAGCGCGCTCCCGTGCCCGCTGCCGCCGCTCCCCAGCGCTGCGGGTGCTGCAGCGCCTCCCGCCGCCGCCTGGGGGCGCCCTGGCGGCTGCGGGGCCTCGGACACCTGGGCCCCTGCACGGGGGGGGGGGGAAGGGGGGGAAGGGCCCGGACGCCTGGGCCCCCAGAGTGTGTGGGGGGGAGTGGACCTGTACGCCTGGGCCCTAGAGTGCAGGGTGCGGGGTGGGGGTGGGGGGTGATGGACCCGGACGCCTGGGCCCCCAGAGTCGGTCAGGGGCGGGGGGGGTGGGTGACCCGGACGCCTGGGCCCCTAGCGGGGGTGGGGGGGGGAGTGGATGCGGATGCCTGGACCCCTAGAGTGCAGGGGGCAGGGCGGGGGTGGGGGGTGATGGACCCGGACGCCTGGGCCCCCAGAGTGCAGGAGGTGGGGCGGGGGGTGGGGTGATGGACTCGGACGCCTGGGCCCGCCTAGGCCCCCCCCACCCACCCCCCCCCCCCCCGGCCGGTGCCCCGGGGGAGCCCAGGCGTCCTGGCGCCCGGCCCGGGCTCCCGCAGCGCGGCTCTGCCCCGGCTATTAATAGCCCCGGGGCAACCCGAGCCGGGGCCCGGCGGGACGCACACGCGTGTCGGGGCGGCGTGTGCACGCCTGGCTGCACCTTGCACGGGCGCCCGGGCGTGCAACGCCGCACACGCGTGTCGGGGCGGCGCGCACACATGCCCGGCTGCGCCTTGCATGAGCTCCTGGCCACGCACGCCTGGGTGTGCACATTGCACACGCGTATGGCGTGTTGCCACAGGGGCCTGGGTGTGCTCGCTGCACACGCGTGGCTGCGTGTCGCACGGGCGCCCGGGCGTGCCCGCCGCACACACGTGTTGCGTGTCACCCGGGGGCCCGGGCGTGCCCGCCGCGCACGTGTGTTGCGTGTCACACGGGCTCCCTTGCGTGCCCGCCGCACACGCGTGTCGCGTGTCGCTGCCGTGTGACGGCCGGGCGGCGGCCGGGTGCGCCCGTGCGCATGGGCCCCCACCCGCGGGTGCCACCGCGTCAGCGCCGACGTACCTGGCCAAAGGGCGACGGCTCCACCCCGCCGCCGGGGCCCAGGCGTCCGGGCCCCCCCCCCCCCCAGTGCCACTAGGGCCCAGGTATCTGGGTGCCCCTTCCCCCCCCCCCTCCAGTGCCACGGGGGCCCAGGCGTCCGGGCCCTCCCCCCCCCCCAGTGCCACTAGGGTCTCAGGCATCCCGCCCCCCCCCCCCCCGCAGTGTCGCCGGGGGCCCAGGCGTCCGGGTGCCCCCCGCTTCCCCCCCCCCCCCAAATCCCAGCAGGGGCCCAGGCATCCAGGTGCCCCCCCCCCACTGCCACCAGGGGCCCAGGCGTCCGGGTGCCCCCCGCTTCCCCCCAGGCATCCAGGGTGGGGGTGGGGGTGCCCAGGCATCTGGGAAGGGCCCAGGCGTCCGGGAAGGGGGTGGGGGGTGTCCAGGTGTCCAGGAAGGGCCCAGGCATCCGGGAAGGGCCCAGGCGTCCGGGGCCGTGTTTGCTTTGGTGCTGGGGCCGAGCGGGTGACGCCAGCAGGGTCCTCGCAACGGGGGGGGAGGGGGGGGGGCACCAAGTGGCCGCACCAGGGCGGCACTGGGGGGATGCTGGGAGGAACTGGGGGGAACTGGGGGGCACTGGGAGGAACTGGGAGGAACTGGAGGGAACTGGGGGGCACTGAGAACTTGGGGGGCACTGGGAGGGCACTGAGAGGAACTGGGAGGGCACTGATAGGAACTGGGGGGCACTGGGAGGGCACTGAGAGGAACTGGGGGGAACTGGGAGGCACTAGGGGGTCCTGGGAATCACTGGAGGGTGCTGGGGGGGCACTGGGAGTAACTGGGGGGCCCTGGCAATCACTGCAGGGTGCTGGAGGGCACTGGGAGGCACTAGGGGGACCTGGGAGGGCACTGGGAAGAACTGGGAGGCACTGGGGGCCACTGGGGGGCAACGGTGGCCGCTGGGGGGCGCTGGGAGACACTAGAAGGAACTGGGGGGCACTGGAGGGCGTTGGGAGGCACTGGGGGAACTGGGAGGAACTGGGGGGCACTGGGAGGAACTGAGGGGCACTGGGGAGTGCTGAACGGGGCTGGGGGCACTGGGAGGAACTGGGAGGAACTGTGGGGCACTGGTGGCCGCTGGGGGGGCGCTGGGAGGCACTGGAAGGAACTGGAGAGCACCAGATGGTGCTGGGAAGCACTGAGGGGCAGTAGAGGGAACTGGGGGGCACTGGGAGGAACTGGGGGGCACTGGGGGGCACTGGGGGGCACTGGGAGGAACTAGGGGGCACTGAAGGGTGCTGGGAGGCACTAGGGGGAACTGGGGAGTGCTGGGAGGAACTGGGGGAGATGCTGGGGGCAACAGGGGTGAGCTAGGAAGAACTGGGGGGCACTGGGGGATGCTGGGGGGCACTGGGGGACGCTGGGGGGCACAGAGGCACTGGGGAGCCCGGCCAGCCCCGCTGGGTGCCCACGTCCCCCCCCACCCTGCCCCGGGTCCCCTCATCTGCCCCATGGGCAGCCGGGCGCACGCGGGAGGGGCGGCCCCACGGCCCCACGGAGCACCAGGACGTCACCACGGCCCCACGGAGCACCAGGACGGCCCCACGGCCCTGTCCCCACGGCCCCACGGAGCACCAGGACGTCACCACGGCCCCACAGAGCACCAGGACGGCCCCACGGCCCTGTCCCCATGGCCCCACGGAGCACCAGGACATCACCACGGCCCCATGGAGCACCAGGACGGCCCCACGGCCCTGTCCCCACGGCCCCACGGAGCACCAGGACGTCACCACGGCCCCACGGAGCACCAGGACGGCCCCACGGCCCTGTCCCCACGGCCCCACGGAGCACCAGGACGTCACCACGGCCCCACGGAGCACCAGGACGGCCCCACGGCCCTGTCCCCACGGCCCCATGGAGCACCAGTATGTCACCACGGCCCCACGGAGCACCAGGACAGCCCCACGGCCCTGTCCCCGCGGCCCCACGGAGCACCAGGATGGCAAAATGGCCCCACGGAGCACCAGGACGGCCCCACGGCCCTGTCCCCACAGCCCCACGGAGCACCAGGACGTCCCCACGCCCCTGTCCCCGTGGTCCTGCTGTGACCCAGGCCATCTCCATGTCCCCATGGAGCACCAGGACATCCCCACGTCCCTGTCCCCGTGGTCCTGCTGTGACCCAGACCATCTCCATGTCCTCATGGAGCACCAGGACGTCCCCACGTCCCTGTCCCCGAGGTCCTGCCATGGCCAGGCCATCTCCATGTCCCCCCAGAGCACCAGGACATCCCCATGTCCCTGTCCCTGTGGTCCTACCATGACCCAGGCCATCTACATGTCCCCACGGAGCACCAGGACATCCCCATGCCCCCATCCCCGTGGTCCTGCCATGACCCAGGCCATCTCCATGTCCCCTTGGAGCACCAGGGCGTCCCCACATTCCTGTCCCCATGGTCCTGCCATGGCCCAGGCCACCTCCATGTCCCTCCATACACCATGACCGCTCCGTCCCCACGTCATTTCTACAGGCGGCCGAAACCGGGGGTGAGGGGTGACGTCCCCGTCCCTCCACCGGGGGACACCAAAGTCCTTGTCACAGCCGGGTGTCCCCGTCCCATCCTCCCCCACACACCTCCTCGCCCTGAGGCCGGCGTCCATCCCCCCACCACCACCACCACCTTCGCCCGTGTCCCGGTGGCCTCAGGGGAGCCCCGGACTGTCCTCCCCGCCCCGGGGCGCGGCGCGGAGACGAGGTGACACCACCGCGCCGTGCGTGTGTCACCGCTCAACCACGTTTCGCCCTTTCGCCCGGCGTCCCGCCCCCACCGGTGGCGAAGGAAAACAAAGCAAAACATCAACAAAAAAAAAAAAAAAATTACAATAATCCGCCCAGGAGGTGGGCCAAGGTCCGGACGTCCCCGAGGCGATATCGTCCCCGTCCCCTCCGGCGTCGGGGCTCAGTCGCCGTCGCGAGCATCATCCGCGCGGAGCAGCGATGGAGGGGAGGACGCTCCTCGGCGCGCCCGTCCTCCTCCTCCTCCTCCTCCTCCTCCTCCTCATCTCCCTCGCGGGTGAGTCCCGGAGCCTCCGCGGGCTCCGACGGGACGGGAGGTCCAGGAGACCCTGGAGAACGGGGGGTGGGGGTGGGGTGGTTCTGGAGGTGGTGGTGGTTTCGGTGGTGGTGGTGGGTTTGGTGGTGGTGGTGGTCCTGGTGGTGGTGGTTGTGGTGGTCATGGTGGTGGTGGTGGTGGTGGTGGTGGTCGTGGTGGTGGTGGGGTCTCAAAGCGACGTGGCGTTGGGTGTCGCTCTGGGACGGACGGTGGAGGAGGAGGAGGAGGAGGAGGAAGAGGCACCAGGGCACGGGGCGAGCTGCGGAGGCTGGGCATGGAAAGGCGCTGGGGGACGGTGGGACGGTGGAGAGCTGCAGCCTCCACCGCGGAGGGGCCCTCTGAACGCGCCCTGAGGCCACCAAAGGTGGACGCGGGTGGCTTGGGACCTGCCCGGAAAATAGGACCTCCATGTCACAGAGTTCTCCATGTCCTCTGCCACCCCTCCAGGCACAACCTCCACGACAGCCTCTACCACTGTGGTCACCTCCAGCACAGTCTCCACCACAGAAGTCAACTTCACAACACCCTCTAGACCTGATGGTAGCTCAGCTGCTTCCTCCACCTCAGATACAACCTCCAGTACAGGCACCACCAGTGCAGAGACCTCTGCCTTCTCCACCACACAGGCCACCTCCGCAACACCACCCCTCACCACCTCAGCAGACACATCCATCACAACCTCCACAGCACCAATGACCTCCACCACAACCTCCACAGCACCTCTGACCCCCACTGCAGCCTCCACCACCTCAAGGGAGACCTTCACCACAGCCACCACCACAGAGGCCACCACAGGTTCAGTGACCAGCTCAACAGAGTCCTCCACGTCCTCTCCCACACCTCCAGGCACCTCCACAACAGCCTCCAGCACTGTGGTCACCTCCAGCCCTCTCTCCACCACAGAAACCACCTCCACAATGACCTCTAGACCTGATGGTAGCTCAGCTACTTCCTCCACCTCAGGAGACACCTCCAGTACAGGCACCACCAGTGCAGAGACCTCTGCCTTCTCCACCACACAGGACACCTCCACAACACCACCCCTCACCACCTCAGCAGATACATCCACCACAACCTCCATGACACCTCTGACCTCCACCACAACCTCTACAGCACCAGTGACCCCCACTCCAGCCTCCACCACCTCAAGGGAGACCTTCACCACAGCCACCACCACAGAAGCCACCACAGGTTCAGTGACCAGGTCAACAGAGTCCTCCACGTCCTCTCCCACACCTCCAGGCACCTCCACAACAGCCTCCAGCACTGTGGTCACCTCCAGCCCTGTCTCTACCACAGAAACCACCTCCACAACGACCTCTAGACCTGATGGCACCTCAGCTACTTCCTCCACCTCGGGAATCACCTCCAGTACAGGCACCACCAGTGCAGAGACCTCTGCCTTCTCCACCACACAGGACACCTCCACAACACCACCCCTCACCACCTCAGAGCAAACCTCCACCACAACCTCCACGACACCTCTGACCTCCACCGCAACCTCTACAGCACCAGTGACCCCCACTCCAGCCTCCACCACCTCAAGGGAGACCTTCACCACAGCCACCACCACAGAAGCCACCACAGGTTCAGTGACCAGCTCAGCGGAGTCCTCCACGTCCTCTCCCACACCTCCAGGCACCTCCACAACAGCCTCCAGCACTGTGGTCACCTCCAGCCCTGTCTCCACCACAGAAACCACCTCCACAACAACCTCTAGACCTGATGGTAGCTCAGCTACTTCCTCCACCTCAGGAGACACCTCCAGTACAGGCACCACCAGTGCAGAGACCTCTGCCTTCTCCATCACACAGGCCACATCCACGACACCACCCCTCACCACCTCAGCACAAACCTCCACCACAACCTCCATGACACCTCTGACCTCCAACGCAACCTCCACAGCACCAGTGACCCCCACTCCAGCCTCCACCACCTCAAGGGAGACCTTCACCACAGCCACCACCACAGAAGCCACCACAGGTTCAGTGACCAGCTCAACAGAGTCCTCTACATCCTCTCCCACACCTCCAGGCACCTCCACAACAGCCTCCAGCACTGTGGTCACCTCCAGCCCTGTCTCCACCACAGAAAGCACCTCCACAACAACCTCTACACCTGATGGTAGCTCAGCTACTTCCTCCACCTCAGGAGACACCTCCAGTACAGGCACCACCAGTGCAGAGACCTCTGCCTTCTCCACCACACAGGCCACATCCACGACACCACCCCTCACCACCTCAGCACAAACCTCCACCACAACCTCCACAGCACCTCTGACCCCCACTGCAGCCTCCTCCACCTCGGGGGAGACCTTCACCACAGCCACCACCACACAGGGCACAACAACTGCAGAGTCCTCCATGTCCTCTGCCACACCTCCAGGAACCACAATGACTGCCTCTAGCACTGTGGTCACCTCCAGCCCTGTCTCCACCATGGAAAGCACCTCCACAACAACCTCAGCTGCTTCCTCCACCTCGGAAATCACCTCCAGTACAGGCACCACCAGTGCAGAGACCTCTGCCTTCTCCACCACACAGGCCACCTCCACAACACCACCCCTCACCACCTCAGCACAAACCTCCACCACAGCCTCCAAAACACCTCTCACCTCCACCACAACCTCCACGACACCTCTGACCCCCACTGCAGCCTCCACCACCTCGGGGGAGACCTTCACCACAGCCACCACCACAGAGGCCACCACAGGTTCAGTGACCAGCTCAACAGAGTCCTCCACGTCCTCTCCCACACCTCCAGGCACCTCCACAACAGCCTCCAGCACTGTGGTCACCTCCAGCCCTGTCTCCACCACAGAAACCACCTCCACAATGACCTCTAGACCTGATGGTAGCTCAGCTACTTCCTCCACCTCAGGAGACACCTCCAGTACAGGCACCACCAGTGCAGAGACCTCTGCCTTCTCCACCACACAGGACACCTCCACAACACCACCCCTCACCACCTCAGCAGATACATCCACCACAACCTCCATGACACCTCTGACCTCCACCACAACCTCTACAGCACCAGTGACCCCCAATGCAGCCTCCACCACCTCAGGGGAGACCTTCACCACAGCCACCACCACAGAAGCCACCACAGGTTCAGTGACCAGCTCAACAGAGTCCTCCACGCCCTCTCCCACACCTCCAGGCACCTCCACAACAGCCTCCAGCACTGTGGTCACCTCCAGCCCTGTCTCCACCACAGAAACCACCTCCACAACAACCTCCAGACCTGATGGTAGCTCAGCTACTTCCTCCACCTCAGGAGACACCTCCAGTACAGGCACCACCAGTGCAGAGACCTCTGCCTTCTCCACCACACAGGACACCTCCACAACACCAACCCTCACCACCTCAGAGCAAACCTCCACCACAACCTCCACGACACCTCTGACCTCCACCACAACCTCTACAGCACCAGTGACCCCCAATGCAGCCTCCACCACCTCAAGGGAGACCTTCACCACAGCCACCACCACAGAAGCCACCACAGGTTCAGTGACCAGGTCAACAGAGTCCTCCACGTCCTCTCCCACACCTCCAGGCACCTCCACAACAGCCTCCAGCACTGTGGTCACCTCCAGCCCTCTCTCCACCACAGAAAGCACCTCCACAACAACCTCTAGACCTGATGGTAGCTCAGCTACTTCCTTCACCTCGGGAATCACCTCCAGTACAGGCACCACCAGTGCAGAGACCTCTGCCTTCTCCACCACACAGGCCACCTCCACAACACCACCCCTCACCACCTCAGCACAAACCTCCACCACAACCTCCACAGCACCTCTGACCCCCACTGCAGCCTCCTCCACCTCGGGGGAGACCTTCACCACAGCCACCACCACACAGGGCACCACAACTGCAGAGTCCTCCATGTCCTCTGCCACACCTCCAGGCACCTCAACTACAGCCTCTAGCACTGTGGTCACCTCCAGCCCTGTCTCCACCATGGAAAGCACCTCCACAACAACCTCAGCTGCTTCCTCCACCTTGGAAATCACCTCCAGTACAGGCACCACCAGTGCAGAGACCTCTGCCTTCTCTACCACACAGGACACCTCCACAACACCAACCCTCACCACCTCAGCAGACACATCTACCACAACCTCCATGACACCTCTGACCTCCACCGCAACCTCTACAGCACCAGTGACCCCCACTCCAGCCTCCACCACCTCAAGGGAGACCTTCACCACAGCCACCACCACAGAAGCCACCACAGGTTCAGTGACCAGGTCAACAGAGTCCTCCACGTCCTCTCCCACACCTCCAGGCACCTCCACAACAGCCTCCAGCACTGTGGTCACCTCCAGCCCTCTCTCCACCACAGAAACCACCTCCACAACGACCTCCACTGCTGATGGCACCTCAGCTACTTCCTCCACCTCGGGAATCACCTCCAGTACAGGCACCACCAGTGCAGAGACCTCTGCCTTCTCCACCACACAGGCCACCTCCACAACACCACCCCTCACCACCTCAGCACAAACCTCCACCACAACCTCCACGACACCTCTGACCCCCACTGCAGCCTCCACCACCTCAGGGGAGACCTTCACCACAGCCACCACCACAGAGGCCACCACAGGTTCAGTGACCAGCTCAGTGGAGTCCTCCACGTCCTCTCCCACACCTCCAGGCACCTCCACAACAGCCTCCAGCACTGTGGTCACCTCCAGCCCTCTCTCCACCACAGAAACCACCTCCACAACCACCTCAGCCACTTCCTCCACCTCGGAAATCACCTCCGGTACGGGCACCACCAGTGCAGAGACCTCTGCCTTCTCCACCACACAGGACACCTCCACAACACCAACCCTCACCACCTCAGAGCAAACCTCCACCACAACCTCCACGACACCTCTGACCTCCACCACAACCTCTACAGCACCAGTGACCCCCAATGCAGCCTCCACGACACCAACCCTGACCACCTCAGCAGACACATCCAACACAACCTCCATGACACCTCTGACCTCCACCGCAACCTCTACAGCACCAGTGACCCCCACTCCAGCCTCCACCACCTCAAGGGAGACCTTCACCACAGCCACCATCACAGAAGCCACCACAGGTTCAGTGACCAGGTCAACAGAGTCCTCCACGTCCTCTCCCACACCTCCAGGCACCTCCACAACAGCCTCCAGCACTGTGGTCACCTCCAGCCCTGTCTCCACCACAGAAACCACCTCCACAACGACCTCTAGACCTGATGGCACCTCAGCTACTTCCTCCACCTCGGGAATCACCTCCAGTACAGGCACCACCAGTGCAGAGACCTCTGCCTTCTCCACCACACAGGACACCTCCACAACACCAACCCTCACCACCTCAGCACAAACCTCCACAACAACAACCTCCACGACTCCTCTGACCTCCACAAGACCCACCACCACCTCGGGGGAGACCTTCACCACAGCCACCACCACAGAGGCCACCACAGGTTCAGTGACCAGGTCAACAGAGTCCTCCACGTCCTCTCCCACACCTCCAGGCACCTCCACTACAGCCTCTAGCACTGTGGTCACCTCCAGCCCTGTCTCCACCACAGAAACCACCTCCATGACCACCTCAGCCACTTCCTCCACCTCGGGAATCACCTCCAGTACAGGCACCACCAGTGCAGAGACCTCTGCCTTCTCCACCACACAGGACACCTCCACAACACCAACCCTCACCACCTCAGCACAAACCTCCACCACAGTCTCCACGACTCCTCTGACCTCCACCACAACCTCCACAGCACCAATGACCTCCACCACAACCTCTACAGCACCAGTGACCCCCACTCCAGCCTCCACCACCTCAAGGGAGACCTTCACCACAGCCACCACCACAGAAGCCACCACAGGTTCAGTGACCAGGTCAACAGAGTCCTCCACGTCCTCTCCCACACCTCCAGGCACCTCCACAACAGCCTCCAGCACTGTGGTCACCTCCAGCCCTCTCTCCACCACAGAAACCACCTCCACAACGACCTCTAGACCTGATGGTAGCTCAGCCACTTCCTGCACCTCAGGAGACACCTCCAGTACAGGCACCACCAGTGCAGAGACCTCTGCCTTCTCCACCACACAGGCCACCTCCACAACACCACCCCTCACCACCTCAGAGCAAACCTCCACCACAACCTCCACGACACCTCTGACCTCCACCACAACCTCTACAGCACCAGTGACCCCCACTCCAGCCTCCACCACCTCAGGGGAGACCTTCACCACTGCCACCACCACAGAAGCCACCACAGGTTCAGTGACCAGGTCAACAGAGTCCTCCACGTCCTCTCCCACACCTCCAGGCACCTCAACTACAGCCTCCAGCACTGTGGTCACCTCCAGCCCTGTCTCTACCACAGAAACCACCTCCACAATGACCTCTAGACCTGATGGTAGCTCAGTTACTTCCTCCACCTCGGGAGTCACCTCCAGTACAGGCACCACCAGTGCAGAGACCTCTGCCTTCTCCACCACACAGACCACATCCACAACACCACCCCTCACCACCTCAGCAGACACATCCACCACAACCTCCACAACACCTCTGACCTCCACCACAACCTCTACAGCACCTCTGACCCCCACTGTAGCCTCCACCACCTCGGGGGAGACCTTCATCACAGCCACCACCACAGAGGACACCACAACTGCAGAGTCCTCCACGTCCTCTGCCACACCTCCAGGAACCACAATGACTGCCTCTAGCACTGTGGTCACCTCCAGCCCTGTCTCCACCATGGAAAGCACCTCCACAACAACCTCTGCTGCTTCCTCCACCTCGGAAATCACCTCCAGTACAGTCACCACCAGTGCAGAGACCTCTGCCTTCTCCACCACACAGACCACATCCACGACACCACCCCTCACCACCTCAGCAGACACATCCACCACAACCTCCACGACACCTCTGACCTCCACCACAACCTCCACAGCACCAATGACCCCCACTGCAGCCTCCCCCACCTCAAGGGAGACCTTCACCACAGCCACCACCACAGAAGCCACCACAGGTTCAGTGACCAGGTCAACAGAGTCCTCCACGTCCTCTCCCACACCTCCAGGCACCTCCACAACAGCCTCCAGCACTGTGGTCACCTCCAGCCCTGTCTCCACCACAGAAACCACCTCCATGACCACCTCAGCCACTTCCTCCACCTCGGAAATCACCTCCGGTACGGGCACCACCAGTGCAGAGACCTCTGCCTTCTCCACCACACAGGACACCTCCACAACACCAACCCTCACCACCTCAGCACAAACCTCCACCACAACAACCTCCACGACTCCTCTGACCTCCACAAGACCCACCACCACCTCAGGGGAGACCTTCACCACTGCCACCGCCACAGAAGCCACCACAGGTTCAGTGACCAGGTCAACAGAGTCCTCCACGTCCTCTCCCACACCTCCAGGCACCTCCATGACTGCCTCTAGCACTGTGGTCACCTCCAGCCCTGTCTCCACCACAGAAACCACCTCCACAACGACCTCTAGACCTGATGGTAGCTCAGTTACTTCCTCCACCTCGGGAATCACCTCCAGTACAGGCACCACCAGTGCAGAGACCTCTGCCTTCTCCACCACACAGGCCACCTCCACAACACCACCCCTCACCACCTCAGCACAAACCTCCACCACAACCTCCACAACACCTCTGACCTCCATCACAACCTCCACGACACCTCTGACCTCCACTGCAACCTCCACAACACCCTTGACCTCCACAACTGCAGCATCCACCACCTCAGGGGAGACCTTCACCACAGCCACCACCACAGAGGCCACCACAGGTTCAGTGACCAGCTCAGCGGAGTCCTCCACGTCCTCTCCCACACCTCCAGGCACCTCCACAACAGCCTCCAGCACTGTGGTCACCTCCAGCCCTCTCTCCACCACAGAAACCACCTCCACAACAACCTCTAGACCTGATGGTAGCTCAGCTACTTCCTCCACCTCGGGGATCACCTCCAGTACAGGCACCACCAGTGCAGAGACCTCTGCCTTCTCCATCACACAGGCCACCTCCACAACACCAACCTTCACCACCTCAGCACAAACCTCCACCACAACCTCCATGACACCTCTGACCTCCACCAAAATCTCCACAGCACCAATGACCCCCACTGCAGCCTCCACCACCTCAAGGGAGACCTTCACCACAGCCACCACCACAGAGGGCACAACAACTGCAGAGTCCTCCACATCCTCTGCCACACCTCCAGGAACCACAATGACTGCCTCTAGCACTGTGGTCACCTCCAGCCCTGTCTCCACCATGGAAAGCACCTCCACAACAACCTCAGCTGCTTCCTCCACCTCGGGAATCACCTCCAGTACAGGCACCACCAGTGCAGAGACCTCTGCCTTCTCCACCACACAGGACACCTCCACAACACCAACCCTCACCACCTCAGCACAAACCTCCACCACAACCTCCACAGCACCTCTCACCTCCACAAGACCCACCACCACCTCGGGGGAGACCTTCACCACAGCCACCACCACAGAGGCCACCACAGGTTCAGTGACCAGCTCAGCGGAGTCCTCCACGTCCTCTCCCACACCTCCAGGAACCTCCACTACAGCCTCTAGCTCTGTGGTCACCTCCAGTCCTGTCTCCACCATGGAAGGCTCCTCCATGACCACCTCAGCCACTTCCTCCACCTCGGAAATCACCTCCACTGCAGACACCACCGGTGCAGAGACCTGTGTATTTTTCACCACACGAGGCACCTCCACAACTCCACTTCTCACCACCTTAGAAGACACCTCCACCACAATCTCCACGACAGCAATGACCTCCACTGAACCCACCAGCACCTCAGGTGAAACCTTCACCACAGCCACCACCACAGAGGCCACCACAGGTTCAGTGACCAGCTCAGCGGAGTCCTCCACGTCCTCTCCCACACCTCCAGGCACCTCCACTACAGCCTCTAGTACTGTGGTCACCTCCAGCCCTGTCTCCACCACGGAAACCACCTCCACAACAACCTCTACACCTGATGGTAGCTCAGCTACTGCCTCCACCTCGGAAATCACCTCCAGTACAGGCACCACCAGTGCAGAGACCTCTGCCTTCTCCACCACACAAGTCACCTCCGCAACACCACCCCTCACCACCTCAGCAGACACCTCCACAGCAACCTCCACGACACCAATGACCTCTACAATGGCCACTACCACCTCAGGGGAGACCTTCACCACAGCCACCACAGAAGCCACCACAACTGCAGAGTCCTCCACGTCCTCTCCCACACCTCCAGGCACCTCCACAACAGCCTCTAGCACTGTGGTCACCTCCAGCCCTGTCTCCACCACAGAAACCACCTCCATGACCACCTCAGCCACTTCCTCCACCTCAGAAATCACCTCCGGTACAGGCACCACCAATGCAGAGACCTCTGCCTTCTCCACCACACAGGCCACCTCCACAACTCCACCCCTCACCACCTCAGCAGACACATCCACCACAACTTCCACGACACCTCTGACCTCCACCACAGCCTCCACCACCTCGGGGGAGACCTTCACCACTGCCACCACCACAGAGGCCACCACAACTGCAGAGTCCTCCACATCCTCTACCACCTCTCAAGGCACCTCCACGACAACCTCCAGCACTGTGGTCACTTCCAGCCCTGTCTCCTCCACTTTGGTAGCCACCTCCACGACGTTCCCTGCAGCCTTTATTACAAATAGTTCCTCCACTACCCTAAGGAGCTCTACAACCTCCTCTACCACAGAAGGGACCTCCACAGCTATCATTCCTGCAGGTACAGTCTCATCCCACCCCTCTTCTGCACACTCCCAGCTCCAGTGTTTGGCAATAGGCATCTCCTGAGTGTCCTCATCCTTCAGTGACCCCTTACCTTGCTTCTTCTTAGTTGTCTGCCAGCATGGAGGCACCTACGATGGCATCAAGTGTCTCTGCACCTCCATGTTCTATGGCCCCCTGTGCGAATTCTCCGTCGATTACATTGACACCAACCTCCGTAAGTCTCCCCTCCCTCGCCGGGGCCTCCAGGGGCGCAGGCCTCCGTGCTGAGCCTCCTCCCTCCTGGGCTTTTCAGCTTACCCAGGGACGATCATGATGGAGGCCCAGATGGTGGTGACCGTCACCAACTTCAACTACACGGCAGAGCTGAACGACACCCGCTCGGAGGCTTACCTCGAGTTTGATGATCACTTCAGGAGAGAGGTGAGCCCTGGGGGTGGAAGAGGCTGGGACCGTCTCCTACTGCGGGGCTGGTCCAGCACCTCTTGCTCCCTCCTCGTTTTTGTAGATAATGAAGATCTACGGGTACATCTCCGGCTACGAGGGAGTGAGGATCATCCGCCTCAGGTAAGGGCCGGAGGGTCTCTAGGAGGCAGGGAACCCGTGGCCTCCTCGCTCACGGCCCCCCCCCCCACACGCAACCCCTCCCATCAGGCCCGGCAGCATCGTGGTGGAACATGAGATCTTCTTCACCGCCCCGGCGAGTGACAACACAGCGGAGAACTTCCAGAACATGACGGAGCAGCTGGTGCAGAGGCTGCAGGATACGGAGGCAAACCAGGGCGCCTGCCAGCACAACAAGTGTGAGTGTCCCCCCCCCATGGATGCCTGGGTCCGTCCTTGGAGGTTTCACCCAGGGGTGCCCACCCCAGGTGCAGGGAGACCCCGAGGAAGGTCTCTGAACCCTTCTCTCTCCTCCTTTGCAGCCGTCCTCTGCCTCACCGTCACCCCCAACCCTGTTCTCAAGAGCGTGACGGAGACGTCGTCCCTGGCCGGTGAGTTGAGGGTGGGGGGGGGGTTGAGGACCTTTAGGGACAGTCTTCCCCCTCCTTTGAACCCCACCAGTTGTCTACGTTCACCACTCACCCCCTATACATCCCACCACCACCCCCCTACACAAATCAGCAGTCCCCTGCCCACCAGTCCCACCAGCCCCCCAACGTAGCCCATCAGTCCTCCACGAACCCCACCAGCCCCCTGCGTAACCCACTAGCGCCCTACAACCCTCTCCAGCTCCCAACTTAACCAACCAGGTCCCTGCCCAGAGCCCACCAGCGTTGGGAAGCCCCCCAAGCTTCTCTGACCCCCCCATATTTCCCCCGGCAGATATCTGCTGGCTGCGAGCGCCCAGCGAGTACCGGGACTTCTACTACCCGCTGACCACAGATGGCCTCATCCGCTGCATCACCGCCTGCACGGCCAACACGCCCGACACCATGGACTGCCACTACGGCCAGTGTCACGTCACCCGGGCTGGTCCTCAGTGCTTGTGAGTGCCCCGATCCCGGTAGCGCCCGCGGCACCAAGGGAGTGATGGGGTTATCGGAGAGGGGATCCCCAAGCTCTCTGCTCCGGGACCTCACCAACCCCGCGGATGGGGCGAGGAGCGGGCAAACTCCATCCGCCGCCCTCTCTCTGCCCCACAGCTGCCAGGATGAGTCCATGTACTGGTACGCGGGCGCGAACTGCTCCCAGCGCATCAGCAAACTGGGCGCAGGCCTGGGGCTGGTGGCCACCGTCCTGCTCATCGCCTGCGTCGTGCTCGCGGTGCTGCTGATCGGCGTCCGGAGGAGGAGGTACAACGTCAGGTGAGAAGAACCCGGGGTTCCCTGGGGGCTTTCGGCGGCGGTGCTGCCCTGAAGCCCACGGCTTTTGGTGGACATGAAGCCCAGGTCTTGGTGGGGCAGTGCATGGGGAGGGAAAGGCGGGGAGGGGGTCAGAGGAGTGGGGCTGGCGCCCGGACGCCTGGGCTCCTTGGGTTTGGGACCGGCCCCTTCTTTCCGCCGGTTCTCGGCCGCTCTGAGACGCCTTCTTGACGTCCACCACCACCACCACCAACAGCAAAGCCCGCTCCGACAACGGAAGCAGCTGGTACGAGGAGGACGGACTCGCCTGGAACTCGCCCGACGGCTTCGCGTACCAAAACCGAGGAGCCGCCGACTTCGCAGGTGGGACCCAGCCCCGGCGGGGGGCTGCAGCACCCCCGGGCTCGGCGGGTCCCTTCCAGCGGGGCCAGGCCCGAGGCGACGGTTGGGGCGCGTTGACCTTGAGGCTCCCCGCTTGGGAACGTGGGTCCTTCTGCTAAGCCCGGTGCCTTCTGCTCTCTCTCTCCCCCCACCCAACCAGGAGGTGACACTCTCCGTAGCTTCCAGCCCTCGCTGGACGTGGTGGACACCTCCATGCCGGTACGTGCTTCTTCTCCGTGGTGGGGACCACCCACCAGCCCTTGCTCGGCTGGGAGGGGTGCGGGTGTCCGGGGACCGGAGGGACGTGCCCCGCGCACGGAGACGACGTGTGACCCCTTCTCCCACCCCCCCCTTTACGCTCCCTTCTCCTTGCAGATGCACATCAGGAGACCAAACGCTGTGACCCAGCCGTGATCCCGCTCCGGGGACTTCGTTCCCGCTCGTAACTTTGGCTGTTCTGACCTCAAATCCGCACGCGATGAAGACCGATGAGCTAGGAAAAAACCCCAGCTGGAGCCATGGAGGGAGAGCGAGAGTCTCTGGTGGGCTCCAGACGGCCCTGGCCTCCCCAGGACAGGTTCCTCCAGCTGGTCCAAGGTCTGCCCCCGCCCCATAGAGAAGAAGAAGACGTGGGGGGGGGACACACACAGATCCCTCCCCACCGCCCGAGCCGTGGGGGGGGGGGGGGAGACCCACGGCCGGGACGACGCGGCTCCATCCGCGGAGGCTGGAGCGTCGGGAAGAACCCAGCCGAGGAAGAGGAGACGGAGGCCGGCGGCCGGGCGCGCGGGACGCGCCGGGAGGTCGCCCACCCGCCCCGAGTTTTGGGGGTGGGAGCGGAGCAGGGGTGGGGGGACACAAGCGTTTCTCTCTTATTTATTATTTATTCGGGTGCCGGACAGGCGGCTGCTGGCGGTTCCCCTCCCTCCCCGTCCGCCCGGTTCCGCGTAGACGAGTTTATGGGCTCAATAAAGCTACCGGCATGTTGCACCTCCGCGGCGGTTTTATTGCTCCCGGGGTGATAAACCCCAGGCGGGTGGTGGGGGGGGGGGGGAACCACAGGTCGAGGCCAACGGAAAACGCAATTAAATAATAATAATAATTAAAAAAAATAATAATAATAATAAAAGAAAAAGGCGGGCGGAGGGGGCCGAGCTCTCCGGAGGAGGAGGAGGACGCGGCGGGGACGAGCGGCGGGGGCCGTCTCCGCTCGTCGGGTTGCGCCCGCAGCTCCCGTTTGCTTTTATGGTTTGATTTAATTTTTTTTATTACTATTTTGGGTGTTTTTTTTGTTTTTTTGTTTTTTTTTTTTTTTGGTTTATTTTTGGTTCTGTATTGCCACCCGGGGAAAGGTTCTCCGGCGCTCCGGCCGTGGGAACCGGTGACGGAGGCGGGGTGGGGTGGGGGGGTCGGGTCCGGGCGGAGCTCAGTCCTGTCCCGGGACCAGAACCGGGACCGGGACAAGGACCGGGACTGGGGCTGCGGCCGGGACCGGGACAAGGACCAGGACCTGGACCGGGACCAGGACTGGGACAGGGACCGGGACTGGGGCTGCGGCCGGGACCGGGACAAGGACCAGGACCTGGACTGGGACCAGGACCGGGACTGGGGCTGCGGCTGGGACCGGGACAAGGACCTGGACCTGGACCTGAACTGGGACTGAGACTGGGACTGGGACTGGGACTGGGACTGGGACTGGGACTGGGATTGGGACTGGGACCTGGACCGGGACCGGGACCGGGACCAGGACTAGGACAAGGACCCGGACCAGGACTAAGACAAGGACCAGAACCAGGACCGGGACAGGGACTGGGACCGGGACAGGGACCTGGACCGGGACCAGGACCGGGACTGGGACCGGGACAAGGACCTGGACCGGGACTGAGACTGGGACCAGAACTGGGACTGGAACCTGGGCTGGGACAAGGACCAGGACCAGGACCGGGACTGCGACTGGGACATGGACGGGGATTGGGACTGGGACCAGGACTGGGATTGGGACTGGGACTGGGACCGAGACCAGGACCAGGACTGGAACTGGGACCAGGACCTGGACCTGGACCTGGACTTGGACCAGGTCCAGGACCGGGACCAGGACTGAGACTAGGACCAGGATCAGGACTGGGACCGGGACTGGGACCAGGACCAGGATCAGATCCGGGACCGGGACCGGGACTGGGACCAGGACCAGGACTGGGACCAGGACCGGGACCCTGTGCGGAGCGGCCCAGTCCAGGCTCGCGGGACGTCGGCCAGGACGTCCCACTTCTGGGAGGAGACCTGGGAGCCCAGGAGAAGGCCAAGCCCTGGGGCGGGACAGGGAGCGCGGCACACACTGGGACACACTGGGAGGCACTGGGAGGTACTGGGGCGTGCCAGAGACTGTGTCACACCTGGGATACACTGGGAAGTACTGGGATGTGCCAAGGAGTGCATCGCACCTGGGACACACTGGGATGCACTGGGAGGCACTGGGGTGTGCTGAGGAGCACGTCACACCTGGGATGCACTGGGAAGCACTGGGAGGCACTGGGATGTGCCAGGGAGCGCATTGCACCCAGGATGCGCTGGGATGCAGTGGGAAGTACTGGGACGCAACAGGGAGTGCATTGCACCTGGGACACACTGGGGTGTACTGGGGAGCACCCGGGATGCACTGGGATGTATTGGGATGTGCTGGGGAGCACCCAGGACACACTGGGATGTACTGGGGAGCAGCCAGGACACACTGGGACGCACTGGGATGTACTGGGAAGCACCCAGGATGCACTGGGATGTACTGGGAAGCACCTGGGACACACTGGGATGTACTGGAATGTACTGGGGAGCACCCAGGACACACTGGGATGTACTGGGATGTACTGGGATGCACTGGGAGGCCCCGGGCAGTGGCTCCAGCACCGCGGAGAGCTCCCACGGGGGCGGCGGGGGCTCCAAGGGAGGGAACCCACGGGGGACAGGGGAGCTCGTGGGGGGGAACCCGCGGGGGGCGTGGGGAGATCCTGGGGGGGAACCCACGGGGGGACAGGGGGGCCCCGGGGGAGGAACCCACAGGGGCCATGGGCGCATCCTGGGAGGAACCCACAGGGGGCATGGGGAGATCCTGGGGGGGAACCCACAGGGGACAAGGGGGGGCTCCTTGGGAGGGCACCCACAGGGGACAGGGGGGCTCTGGGGTGTGGGGGGACCCACAGGGGGCGTGGGGGGCTCCTGAGAAGGGAATCCCCAGGGGATGGGGGGGGGTTCCGGGGAGGAACCCACAGGGGACCGTGGGGGCTCCCACTGGGGGCAGGTGGGGGCTCCAGAGGAGGGAACCCCGGGGGAAAGGGGAGCCCGAGGATGACCTCCATGGGTAGCTGGGGGTGGAGGAAGGCACCCGAGGGGCCTTCGGGCCTAGCGAGGGCACCCACAGGGTCCTGGGGATGGAGGCCACCTGGAATAGCACCCAGGAGAACCCAGCGATAGGGAGACACCCACTGGGGACCGGAGCCTGGGGGTGACACCCATGGGTCCCTGGGGACAGGGGTCCTGGGAAGGACACCCATGGGTCCCTGGGGACGGTCCTCAGCGGTGCCCAGGGACATCACCCGGGAATGGAAGACCTCTGAGATGCCACTCTTGAAGGTCCCAGAGACAGGATGACACCTGCAGACGTCCCAGGAGAGAAGACCCGGGGGGACAGAGCACCCAGGGGCACCTGGGGACAACGAACGCCCGGAGATGCCACCTATGGACGTGTCCAGACATGGAGGACAGGGCTGGAGACCTCCTCGCCCCAGGGCACGAGAGCCCGGCACCGCGTTGGCCCAACCCAACCCAACCCAACCCAAGCTCTGGCCGGCCGGGGTGATTCAGCCAGAGACCAGCAGACCTGGGTTGGGGTTTGGAGGGAGAACAACACCCCGAGGTGGGGCAGCACAAACGGGACCGTGGGTGGCGGTGACGGAGGGGGACCGTCCCCGTCTGGCCTTAATCTTATCGGGGCGCCGGGAACCGCGGCTCCCACCCTCTCTTGTCGCTGGAGCAGGGTGCAACCTTCGCACCCTTCCTATTTTGGGTAAATTTACTCAACGCTTATTTACCAGCGTGGCCCTGCCCTGCTTTGAAGACCTCTCTGGTCCCCGGCCGTCGCGGGACACAACCGGCGGCGGTCACGTCCCGCTCGGTCCTTGCGCCGCTCCTCGGGGCTCCGTTGACGGGTGAAGATGAAGCCGGGCTGCTGCTGCTTCCTCCTCGTCCTCTTCCTCGGCCCCTCGAAGGCTACGGCAGGTGGGTCAGGAGATCTCCACCGCGCGGGCGCGGAGAGGTCGTCTTGCCTTTCCCTCCCCGCTTCCTCCATGCCCCGCTGGAGTGGTGGTGGTGGTAGGGGGGGAGGTTGGGTCCTTTCTGGGCTTCTCCTTCTCCTCGAAACTCTTCTCCAGGGAGCTCGGACCTCCTGGCTCCCCCTGAGGACAAAATCCGGGCCAACATCGGGGCTAATCCCACGTCCCCATGGGGGGGAGGGGGGTCTCATGCCCCATCTCGTCCTCCAAGCACTGCCCCAGCTCCGCCTCCGTTCCCCTCTCGCCTTCCCTGGGGAGCTCCGGGCAGAGGGTTTGTGTCTTGGGCGTGTGTCTAGAGCCAGGTCTTGGAGAAACCCCCCATGGCCATGGGGGTCTCCAGCTCCCTCCGCCTCCAGCCCGGACTCCTGGGTCCCCTCGCGAGCCCTGCGGACGGAGGGTGGGAGGTTGCGGCGGGAGCGGGTTGTGAGTTGTTGACCCTCGTTGAATCGGGGTGGGAGAAGAGCTGCGGAGGAGCCTGGTGGCCCCGGCAGCTCGGCTTGGCCGCTCCATCCGAGCACGACGTTTGGCGGGGAGGGGGGGGGATCTGCCGTCCCGCAGCCTCCTGCGAGAACGGCGGCACGGCGGTGGCCGGAGGTTGCGTTTGCCCGCCCGGCTTCAACGGCACCAGCTGCGAGCTCCGGGATCCCTCCAAAGCGTGCCAGAACGGGGGCACCGCCGTGGGCACCAAGTGCTACTGCCCGCCGGGCTTCAAGGGAGCCTTGTGCCAGCTGGAGGACCCGGCCGGCGCCTGCAAGAACGGGGCCGAGGCCTTCGGGACGGCGTGCGTGTGCCCGCCGGGCTACCAGGGACCCACCTGCCAGGACGAGGAGCTGCCCAGCTCGTGTCTCAACGGCGGCACCCTCTCGGGGTCGGGGTGCCGCTGCCCCCCGACCTTCTGGGGACCTCGGTGCGAGTGCAAGTACCCAGACGGGCTGTCGGTGCCCACCACGACCACGGCCTGGAGGCAGAACGTCACCGCCGGTAAAAATGACACAGTGGAGGTGTCCCAGCACCCGCCGAATGGCACCCACCTCACCACGACGCCCAGACCCATCTCCCAGCCCAACAGCACGGCGGAGGTGTCCCAGCACCCACCGAATGGCACCCACCTCACCACGACGCCCAGACCCATCTCCCAGCCCAACAGCACGGCGGAGGTGTCCCAGCACCCACCGAATGGCACCCACCTCACCACGACGCCCAGACCCATCTCCCAGCCCAACAGCACGGCGGAGGTGTCCCAGCACCCACCGAATGGCACCCACCTCACCACGACGCCCAGACCCATCTCCCAGCCCAACCACACTGTGGAGGTGTCCCAGCACCCACTGAATGGCACCCACCTCACCACGACGCCCAGACCCATCTCCCAGCCCAACCACACTGTGGAGGTGTCCCAGCACCCACTGAATGGCACCCACCTCACCACGACGCCCAGACCCATCTCCCAGCCCAACCACACTGTGGAGGTGCCCCACGACCCACCAAATAGCACCCACCTCACCATGACGCCCAGACCCATCTCCAAGCCCAACGCCACAGCGAACGCGTCCCAGGCCACTCCAGTTGGCACAGTAACTGGCAATGCCAGTATCTCAGTGGCATCTACCCCGGCTCCCAACACCACGAAGGTGCCCGTCTCACTCGGGAGCACGACCAGCCACCCCCTCAGCAGCTTCTGCCATTACTTCCTGCCCTGGCATCTGAACGGGTCCAGTCCCAAACTAGGTGGGTTCATGGGATGGACGTTGGGATGGGGTCTCCTTTCCAGGGCTGGGATGGACATGAGGTCTCCTGTGCTGTGACAGGGATTGGGAAGGAGACTCCTTTCCAAGGCTAAGGTGGACATGAGACCTGCTGCCCTGGGGTGGACGTTGGGGTGGGGTCTCCTTTCCAGGGCTGGGATGGACATGAGGTCTCCCGGGTTAGGAGACCAAGGGGAAGGAGGGAGGGAAGCCAGGCTGTGGGACACGTGGACCTTCTGCCTTGTGGTGGGCTGCATTAGAGGGGCCAGGACACCTGGTTCCCCTCACCAGACCTCAAACACCTCTTCCAGTCGTCTGCCGCAACGGCGGCGTTGCCAACCTAAGCGAGTGCCTCTGCCCGCCCGGCTTCTCCGGCCCCTCTTGCGAGACCGTGGATGACGCCGACCGGTGCCACAACGGCAGCACGGCTGTGGGCAACAGGTGCATCTGCCCGCCGGGGCTGTCCGGGCCTCGCTGCGACGCCTACGACCGCGCCACGGCCTGCCAGAACGGAGCCACGGCTGTGGGCACCGAGTGCTACTGCCCCAGCGGCTACTACGGCCCCCGGTGCGAGGTCTACAACGCGAGCGCCACCGAGACCCCAGCCACCCACCCCGATGCCGGCAGGCCCAAGTCCGCCCCCGAAGACCCCGGTGATGCCACCAAGAGCACCGCTTCAACCAGGCGCTCCACCACGACATCCGAGGCAACTGCTAGGAGCACGACCACTGCGAAGAGCACCGAGACCACCACCACCACCACCACCACCACCACCACGGCTCCTACGACCGCAGGTCGGTGAGGGCGAGCACGGCCCCAGGCTGGGTTTGAATCCTGCTTCCAAAGGGTCCCTCGTTTCCCTGCCTGGAAGAGGCGGGTGCCCGGAGGGACTCGCACCCCGCTAGGAAGCCGTGGAAATTGGCTCCTCTCTTCCAAGGCAGCTTCTGCCCCCCGGGGCAGGGAGCGACGAAGCAGGGAGGTGGGACAGGGCGTTGCTTGTCCCTGCCCTACGTGTCTCCCCCCCCCCCATGCACAAAACGGGGCGTTGCAGTGACGCTGCCCTAAATTGCGAGGAAGGACCTGGGAGGGGGTCTGAGGTGCCGGATGGAGAAGCGCGTGAAGATGCCCAGATCCTTCCACGTTTCTCCTTGCAGATCCCTGCCAAAACGGGGGTTCCTGGACAGGGACCGGTTGTCTCTGCTCCCACAACATAGACGGGTCCCACTGCCAGTTTGCAGCATCAACCATCAACATCACCGCAGGTAAGAGAAGTCCCTCAGGCCCCTTCTGGGGTCCCCAGGGTGGAGACCCCCTCCCCCCCCCCCAGCCCCCAGCGGGATGTCCTGGGGGTACCATGCTCCTCACGGTCTCACCGGCATCCTTCCACCCCATGAAGAGCTGGGCCCCTCGGCGACGCTGATGGCACGCGTCACCAACCGGCTCTTCTCCGAAGCTCTGAGGAACTCCTCGTCCGCGGCCTACCGCAGCTTCGCGGAAGAGTTCGGACGGACGGTGAGTCCCGGCCAAGCCGCTGCCCCACGGCAGATGGAGAGGAAGGGGGTGAGGGGAGGGATGGACCCGGGGCCACCCCATGGGGCAGTTCTGCGTTGCCACCGCTCCGCCATCGCTGGTGGACCACCATCCCGGGTGCCCGCGGAGCACATTGCAGGTCATACACGCCTTCTCCTCCTCTCCGTAGATGGACCGCATCTACCAGAACGTCTCCGGCTACCACGGTATCAGGATCCTGAACCTCACGTGAGTGCCCGGCCCCGGCCCCCGTGCCCGGCCCCACATCGCTTCGCGCCGTCCACCCCGGTGCAGGGGCCGCGCGAGGAGCTGCAGGACGCTTGGGTTCCCCGCAGGAACGGCAGCGTCGTCGTCACCTACGAGGTCCTCCTGCACCCGCCGAGCGGAACCAACCCCGACACCGGCCTCGACCGCGAGTCCCGGGAGCTGCTGGAGACGCTGAAGTCCGCGGCTCGGCCCCAAAACTGCAGCCTCGGCGCGAGTAGGTCCAGGGTCCAGGAGCGGGTCCAGGGTCCAGGAGCGGGTCCAGGGCGGGCAGCGGAGAGGGCAGCAAAGCAACAGCTGAAGATCTGCAAAGTAGGGCCAGACCACGTTCACCTGCGAGTGGGGTCCGACCCCGTCCGTCTGGGAGTAGGGTCAGACCTTGTACAGGCCTGGGAGTAGGGCTAGACTGTGTCCACCTAGGAGTAGGGTCAGACCTTGTCCACCTGGGAGTAGGGTCAGACCTTGTACAGGCCTGGGAGTAGGGCTAGACTGTGTCCACCTAGGAGTAGGGTCAGACCTTGTCCACCTGGGAGTAGGGCCAGACCGTGTCCATCTACAAGTAGGCCCAGACCGCGTCTACCTGCAAGTAGGGGCAGACTTTGTCCATCTGGGAGTAGGGCCAGACCCTGTCCACCTGGGAGTAGGTTCAGATCCTGTCCACCTGGGAGTAGGGCCAGAGCGTGTCCACCTGGGAGTAGAGCCAGACCTTGTCCATCTGGGAGTAGGGCCAGACTGTGTCCATCTATGAGTAGGGCCAGACCCTGTCCATCTGGGAGTAGGGCCAGACCGTGTCCATCTACAAGTAGGACCAGACCATGTCTATCTGGGAGTAGCGCCAGACTGTGTCCACCTGGGAGTAGGGCCAGACCCTGTCCCTGACCTTCTCCATCTCACTGTGCGGTGGAGACCTCCAGCGACCTCTTGCCATTTCCTCCTCCAGGAGAGCTCTGCTTCAACGCTTCCTCGTCCGAGGTGACCCTCGCCGAGGAGCCGAAGCTCAACGCGACGGGTGAGCAACCCACCACCACGCCGAGCGGCCACCATGGGGCTGGGCCTCCTGGCGACGTCTTCTCTCCTTTCCAGAGCTCTGCAGAAAGTACACGCCGGCCAACTTCAGCCGGTTTTACTACCCCTACCGGACGCGGTACAGTCTCCTCTGCGTCACCAACTGCACCCTCAACGTCCCCGGCACCATCGACTGCAACGGCGGGCTCTGCCGGGTGACGCTGGAGGGACCTCGCTGCTTGTGGGTGGCTCCAGCACTTGTCTTGGACATAACCCAAAGCTGAACCTCACCCCACCTGCCCGAAGTCCAGCCTTACCCCTAAGCTTGACCCTTGTCCATCTCCAGCTTCATCCTAACACCGACCCCGTCCCTGAGCCAAGTCCTGGCCATGATTCCAACCCTTGTCCATCTCCAGCTTCATCCTAACACCGACCCCGTCCCTGAGCCAAGTCCTGGCCATGATTCCAACCCTTGTCCATCTCCAGCTTCATCCTAACACCGACCCCGTCCCTGAGCCAAGTCCTGGCCATGATTCCAACCTTAAACCCGGACTTAACCTTTAGCCAGACCCTTGTCCAACCTCAGCTTCACCCCAACCCTGACCTTAACCAATGGACTTGGTGAGAGATCTGCACCAGCGGGTCCCTCAGAAGGTCTTGACCCCTCCCCAGATCCCAGGCTGGATCTCAGGGGTCAGGAAAGGGGGGACGGGACCCCTTCCCATGCTGCCTTTCTCCCCACAGCTGCCCGGACGTGCCTTGGTACCTGACGGCCGGAGACCGCTGCCAGACCCACATCAGCAAGCTGGGGCTGGGGCTGGGTGTGGGGCTGGGGCTGGGGTTGACCATCCTGGTGCTGCTCATCCTCTGCCTCATCCTCACCACCTGCTTGGCCCAAGGCAAGACAAAATCCAGATCCCACAGCACCGGCATCTACCACGTCAACGGCCGAGGTTAGGCGCCCGGGGAAGGTGAACCGCGACGGAGGAAAAAAACGGGACAGCGAAACCCCCACCCCCACCCCTGGTTATCTGGGAAAAAAACGTGGTGCCAGCTCCTCGCCCTTTGCTTCTCTGCCTTTCTTCGCCTCCAACGCGGCGGTGGTGGTGGAGGAGACCTTCTCCACAGCGATGGTGGTGGAGGAGACCTTCTCCAGGGCAGTGGTGGTGGAGGAGATCATCTCCGGTGGCGGTGCAGGGGGTAGACCTTCTCCAGCAGCGGCAGTGATGGAGCAGACCTTCTCCACAGTGGTGGTGGTGGAGGAGACCTTCTCCATGGTGGTGGTGGTGCAGGAGACCACCTCCACAACGGTGGTGGTGGAGGAGACTTTCTCCATGGCAATGATGGTGGAGGAGACCTTCTCTGGTGGCAGAGACCCTTGTGCATGACCAGCGCCGTGGGGTTATATCCCACGAGATGCCCCCAAACCTCTCCGTTCCACCCCACCACGCCCCCCCCCCAATTCCCTCTGGGACATGAGCTTGGAGAAACTCCCCTTCCCCCCACTTGCTCCTCCGCATCCAAGCGAACCCGGACTCATCCCCAGGGAGGAGGAACTTCATCCGGCAGGAATTATATTTATTAAAATATTTATTTTGCAGGAAAACGAGCAGGGGAAGTGGGGTGGGGGTGGACGAGGGGGGGACCAAACCCCTCCAGGTATCCTGGGCCGCATGGATGCAGAGCCGGGAGGAAAACGCAGCCGGGGTTGGGTTTTTTTGAGGGGTGGGGGGAGGAGAACGATGAGGAAATGCAATAAAATCGTCCCTTCTCCACCTGCCTGGTTAATCCTTTCCTCGCCCCTCCCAGGTCGGACATGAGGATGTTTGCTTTTTGGGTGGGAAAAAAGGAAGAAAAAAAGAAATTTAAAAAAAACCCAAAATAAATAAATAAAACTCCAGAGCCCTTCCTGGGGCCATGGGTGAGGGCAGGGAAAACGGGGCAAAGGAGAGAGGGCGGCAGCGCGGGAGGGGTTTTCCTTCCTCCTCCTCCTCCTCTTCATCGCTGGTGGTAGGACAGGTGAGTAGGGTCCTTGCAACGCGGCGTTTCTAGGATTTTTATTATTTTTTGGGGGGGGGGGAGTGGGAAATGGAGGAGTGAAGATCTCCCCCTTCCTAGGAGACACCGTTCCTGGTGGGATTCTCCTCCCGGGTGTTTCTCCTCCGTGGACCAGCCGCCCGGTCCTGTCGCGCTCACCCACCCCTCACCCACCGCCACTGGAAGGGGGGGGGAAACCTTGATCCTGCTGCCTCCATCCCTTAGGAATGAGGGGAACGAAAAAAAAACACATCGGTCTGGAGAGCTTGAGTAGCTTTTTATGAAAAAAGCATGGCTTTTTATGAAAAAAAGCCCATTAGAAAAAAAAAACTACCAAAAAGCAAAGCGAGCAGATGCTGCATCTCCACCACCATCATGGTAGCCGCAACCACCAGCTCCTCCTCCACGAACACCGTGAGATTCCCCACTCCGGCCCCGTTGCACCTCGTTTTTCACGGGCGATGGGTGTGATAGCCAAAGCTGGTGAGATATCGTCTTTGATCGGGTTCAGCCAGGACAGGGCAAAATCTGCTGGGGAGGAGCGAGAATAAGGTCGTTTCATGAGGGAGGACGAGCTTGAGGGTGACCCTGGCATGGGCAATGCTCTTCCCAACCGGGGGACCCCCAAAAGGGTGGGAAGAACGGGGATGGTGAGAAGAGGCTCTACTGACGGTTACAGGTTAGGTGAGACCATGAGTCTGGGCCAGGGTCCATGCAGGGGGTCTAGGTGAGAGATGGGGCAACAGCGTAAGTCCACCTTAGATCCAGAAGATAGGACCAAGTATGGAGCCAGGTGCACCTACAACATGGAGAAACCCTGGATACTAATGAGCTGAGCTTAAATGCAGCTCCTGGGCTGGTGAGCAGAGGACAGAGGTCCCAGGAGAGGCCGGTCAGGGCATTTAAGGCTCTCTGATGGCCTTAGGGCCCTGGTGAAGTCAAGGGTGCAAGCCAAGGTGTCTACGCAGCATCGAAGATGGGTGGTTAGCGCTGGGGACGAAGGATCCTGTCTTCTCCCAGAAGACTAGATGGGCTCCTGGCTTCTGGAGAAGCTCTAGGTTGGTTGTAAGAGGAAGCCCTAAAGCTCTGGGTGTTGATGGGGAAGCCTACGCCTCTCCTGCGAGCAAGGAGTTGTCTCCTCTCTGTTGCCTGGTCTTGACTCTACCTTCTCTCTGCCTTTCCCCAAAGAGGCGAGCGGGACGGCGCGGCCGGAGGTCCGAGTCGCCGACCCAGCGGGTCACGGCTGACCTCAGCGACAGCAGCTCTTCGGTTGATCGTGACTTTGTCCGGAGGTTCGCGGAGCAGGCGGAGCACGGGCGAAGGGCCGACGCTGCCTGGGGGGAAGCGCTCGGGACGCCCCAGCTGCCGGGTTGCATCTGCGTGACCCGGCGCAACGCAACGCGTCCGGGTTTGCCCGTTACGAACTCGGCCGCATCCTGGAGGCGTCGCACCCGCTGGAAAGCTTCTCTGGATGCTCCTTGCTGGAGACCCTGGGTTGTGTTGGGCAGGAGGGTGGGGTGGGGGGGTAAAGAGGGGGAGGAAGAACCCCTCGTGATGGTGAGGGAAAGCCAGGAGGAAGGGGAAGGGGGGTCCTGACACCACGTCTGGAGTCTTCTCTTCCAGAGCGACAACACCTACAAGACCTTGCCGGACCCCAGGGCATCGAGATCCCGCGTTAGATGTGAGTCCTGGGGACCCCAAAGACGGGGAGGAGCTGTGGGGGTGCTGCACGAGCCCGGCTTCCCGTGGGGCTGAGACAAGGTCCCGGGGGGAGGAGCGGTTGCAACGGGACGCCCTTGTCCCGCAGCCCCCCCGTGCAGGTCCTGGATCTCCTTCGCTTTTCCAGACGAGCTGAGACAAGTCCAGAGATGCTCCAGGAGTCCCCGGGAGGAAGGGGGGGGGAAGGGGTCTCATTTGTCCATGAGGTCCATGGGGCAGAGGCTGGGCTCTTTGGGGAAGGGGGTAGAGGAGCAGCTGGGGGGTCTGGGCAGGAGAAGGACCCACTGCAGGTGACCCCAGATGCCTTTTCCCCACCCCGTCTCCGGCAGCGCAAGCGATAAAGAAGTGGCCTGAGGACACGTATGAGGACTGGAGCCCACCGGGGAGCTGCTTCTTTTCCAGAACGAAGGTGTGGAGGGTCACCAGCGACCCCGTGGGGCTGGGGAGGGGGGAGCTGGATCACCTACCCTGAGCCCCGCTCCACCCTCAACCCTGCAGGTGCCACCACAGAGGCCACTCAGGTTGACCTGGAGTCCGTGGACATGTCATCCGTGAGTCTGGGGGGCCTGGAGGTCCCCGCCCGCCCTGAAGATGCTTGGGGCAATCGAGATGTCCCCGCTCCCGTTTTCCCTCCCTCCCTTCGGCAGATCCGGAGGCCGGAGAACGTCCTCGTGCAGCTCCGAACCACGGTAGGACGCGGGGACCGGACGTTTCACCTCGTGGCCGTTGCTTCCTGGTTGTCCCCACTCAAGGGTCTGCCCAGGTTCTGCAGAAGAGCCCCACGGCTCCTCGGGGGGCTGTTCTGGGGGCCAGCACCCCACTTCTATGGACGCTTTGGGGGATTACCCCAACTTCCGCGGTCGCAACCCCCCTTCCAGCGGCGTTCCCACGCTTGTCGTCCCATTTCCGTTGGCACATCCGGGGCGTTGACCCCGCTTCCAGGGTATTGACCCAACTTCTGTTGGCATTTCTGGGGCACTAACCCAGCTTCCAGGGTTGTGACCCCGCTTCTGCTGCCTTTTCCCAGAGTTTTGGCCCCACTTCCAGGGTTTTGACCCTGCTGCCAAGGTTTTGGCCCCACTTCCAGGGTCTTGGCCCCACTTCCAAGGTCTTGGCCCCACTTCCAGGGTTTTGGCCCCGCTTCCAGGGTCTTGGCCCCGCTTCCAAGGTCTCGGCCCCACTTCCAGGGTTTTGGCCCTGCTTCCAGGGTTTTGGCCCCGCTTCCAGGGTCTTGGCCCTGCTTCCAAGGTCTCGCCCCCACTTCCAGGGTCTTGGCCCCGCTTCCAGGGTTTTGGCTCTGCTTCCAGGGTCTTGGCCCCGCTTCCAGGGTCTTGGCCCCACTTCCAGGGTTTTGGCCCCGCTTCCAGGGTCTTGGCTCTGCTTCCAGGGTTTTGGCTCTGCTTCCAAGGTCTCGCCCCCACTTCCAGGGTCTTGGCCCCGCTTCCAGGGTTTTGGCCCCACTTCCAGGGTCTTGGCCCCGCTTCCAGGGTCTTGGCTCTGCTTCCAGGGTCTTGGCCCCACTTCCAGGGTTTTGGCCCTGCTTCCAGGGTCTTGGCCCTGCTTCCAAGGTCTCGGCCCCACTTCCAGGGTTTTGGCCCTGCTTCCAGGGTTTTGGCCCTGCTTCCAGGGTCTTGGCCCCGCTTCCAGGGTCTCGGCCCCACTTCCAGGGTCTTGGCCCCACTTCCAGGGTTTTGGCCCCGCTTCCAGGGTCTTGGCCCTGCTTCCAAGGTCTTGGCCCCACTTCCAGGGTTTTGGCCCCGCTTCCAGGGTCTTGGCCCTGCTTCCAAGGTCTTGGTCCCACTTCCAGGGTTTTGGCCCCGCTTCCAGGGGTATTTCCAGGTCATGACCCCGCTTCCATTTGCCCTTTTGGGTCACGACCCCCTCCAGGGTGGTGACAGCGGCCGGTCCTCCCCTTCCTCTGGGGTCACCTCAAGGATGAGGAGAACTTCCCAGGGCCTCCACCCCTGCCCCAACAGGCGGGATGGAGCCACCATCCTCCCCAGCCCCGTCCCCTCCGCCCCACCCAGGGCTGGGCCCCCTCTGCCTCCCAGTGGAGGTGCTAGAACAGCTCTCACGGAACTGGTTTGTACTGGGATGGCCTCAACATGGGCTGGGAGTCAGAAGACGTTGAGGCCGCCAAGACCTGACCCCGCGCCACGTCCCTTTGCGCGCCCCGGGGACACCACGGTGCTGGCTGCCGTCAGCATCGCTGGGCACGGCGATCGTTTCTCTGCTGGGGAAAAAAACAGGCGAATCGGGTCAAAGGAGGAAAACTTGGGCTCTCCGGCTCCGCCCGCCACCCGCAGCGCGGGCAGGTGACGACCCTCGGCCTCTTCGGCAACCCTTCTGCAGGCAATGGGGTGGGGTGGGGGTGGTGGGGGGACACGGACCACCACCTGGGAACCCTCCGAGCGCGGCCGCTTGGGGGGGGGTGGTGTCCCCACTTCCCACGGGACCCGTGGGCCGTCTCCGTGCTCCTCCGAGAAGGTCTTCTCGCACCGAGTGAAGCGGCGGGTGCTTTGGACCCCCCACCACCCTGTTCGGCACCCACCCAGCCCCCCCCCAGCTGCCTCTCCCCCACCCCCACCCCATCATCCAGCTCCCCGAGGTTCCTCCCAGCCCGCCGCCGGCTCGCCCCCACCAGCGTCACCTGCCGTGGGTCACGGCGGAGCCACCTCCCCGCTTTTACCACCCTGATAAGCTGCAGAAGTTTCTAATTTTAGCAACGTCGCGAAGGGTGGGGGAAAGGTGCAAAGAGTCCTGGGAGCGGGCAGCGGGCACCTCCCCGCGCCGGCCGGGCTTGACGTCAGCCGGCCGCTCCCTGTCCCCACGCAGCACCCTGGGGTGGGAGCGGCGGCCGCCTTCCCGGAGGTGGCCAACGTCCTGGAGGTGGCCACCGTCAACCGTTCAGGAGGTGGCCTCCATCCACCATCCTGGAGGTGGCCAACGTCCTGGAGGTGGCCACCGTCCGCCGTCCCGGAGGTGGCCGTCCACTGTCCGGGAGGTGGCCACCATCCACCATCTCGAAGGTGGCCACCATCCGCTGTCCCAGAGGTGGCCACCATCTCGGAGGTGGCCACCATCCACCATCTCAGAGATGGCCACCATCCACCGTCCCAGATGTGGCTGCTGTCCCAGAGGTGGCCACCATCCACCATCCCAGAGGTGGTCACTGCCCCAAAGGTGGCCACCATCCACCATCCCGGAGGTGGCCACCATCCACCAGCCCGGAGGCGACCACCATCCCCCATCCCAGAAGTGACCACCATCTCCGGGCACGGCCCAACCATGGCGCTGACGAATGCCCAGGGCACCGAAAAGAAAAAAAAAAAACAGGGGAAAACATCCCCCCGCCTCCGCGTGCCCAGGGCGGGTGGGGACGGAGCCGGGAAGCAAAATGCCGGCGGCAATAAAATTAGTGGTTTATTCTCCTCCTCCAAACCGCGAAGAGGCGGAGGAGCTGGGAAGCCGCTTGCCCGTAAACAACAGTGCAAAGGGCGCCGTGGGGCGGGCAGCGGGCTCAGCACGCGCCCGTCCCGCCGGAGCGGCAGCGCTGAGCTGGGGCTCGGAGGAAGAAACCGGTTTTTCCCGACAGCCCGGCTCGATGACGGAGATGCGGGATGCTCACGGGGGTGCTGAGCCCGTCCCCGAGACCTCCTGTCCCTGAGACCTCCTGTCCCCAAGACATCCCATCCCTGAGACCTCCTGTCCCCGAGACCTCCTGTCCCTGAGACCTCCTGTCCCCAAGACATCCCATCCCCGAGACCTCCTGTCCCCGAGACCTCCTGTCCCTGAGACCTCCTGTCCCCAAGACATCCCATCCCTGAGACCTCCTGTCCCCGAGACCTCCTGTCCCTGAGACCTCCCATCCCTGAGATCTCCTGTCCCCAAGACATCCCACCCCTGAGACCTCCTGCCCCCAAGTCCTCCTGTCCCCAAGACATCTCATCCCTGAGACATCTCGTCCCCAAGACATCCCATCCCCAAGTCCTCCCACCCCCAAGGTGTCTCATCCCTGAGACATCCCGTCCCCAAGTCCTCCCATCCCCAAGTCCTCCCGCCGTGGGCTCTCGGCTCTCGGCCGCGTGGCTCCGGGTTCGGCTCGGGGGATGATGCTGGCGGGTCTCTGGATGTGGATCTGGGGAGGGAAGAGGAGGCCGTGAGGTCAGGCCAGCGGGCCCCCCACCCCGGGCAGGTCCCGGAGACGCCGGGACTCACCCTCTGCGAGGTGTCCACATTCTCCAGGCTGATGTAGATGTTGGGGGTTTCCGAGCCTGCAGGAGAAACGAGATCCTCAGCGGCTCCCCGGGCCGGGGGCCGGCGGAGGCTGCAGCCCCCCTGGGCTCGGTGCCACCCGACCCATCCCCGGTGCCTCGTTTTCCGTTGGTTTTTACCTTCCCAAGTGGCCGCTTGGTTGCTGGCGGCGAAGCCCTGGGGGCTGCTCCAGCTCTCGTCCTCGTTGTCGTACAGCTCCAAGCGGGACGACAGCTTCTCCCTGCACGCGGACACGGCTCCAGCGCCCGGCTCCTTCCCCGCTCTGCCCGCGGTGGGGCGGGAGGAGCAGGCAGGGGGCCCAGGCGTCCGGGCGCCTTCCCACCCTTCCCCGCGCCTTGCCTGTACTGCAGCTTCTCCCGCCGGGTCCTGATGAAGAAGACGGTGAAGGCAGCGGCGACGACGGCCAGCGCGGCCAGGGGCAGCCCCACGGCCACCCCCACCTTGCTGACGCGCGAGGAGCAGGCGCTGTCCAGGTACCAAAACGCCGCCCGGTCCGAGCACCTGGGAGGGAAACCGGGGGCGGTGAGGGAGAGGAGCCGTCTCGGTGTCCCCCAACCCCAAAAGCCCGGGTCGGGGGGGGGGCGGACATGCAGTGGGGCACGTGCTTACTCGCACTGGGGACCCGTGCGCTCCACGACACACGTGCCATGGGCACAGGCGTAGGGCTCGGCGGCTCTTTTGTCACATCTGGTGATGCAGAAGACTCCAAGTATCGTCACCACGGGGGAATAGTGGTCCTCAAAGTCCTCCGGGACTTGGCCGGCGCACAGGTCTGAAGGCAAAGGCATGGCGCGGGGGCAGAGGGAGCTGGGTCACTTGGGCATGGGGCTGGGGGCCCATAGGGATGGGGGGCACAGGGGTGGGGAACGCATGGGCATGGAGCTGGGGACCATGGGGGTGGGGATGGAGGACAATGGGATGCAGAACACATGGTCATGGGGCTGGGGACCCATGGAGATGGGGATGGAGGACAGGGGGATGGGGAACGCATGGGTGTGGGGATGGAAACCCGTGGGGATAGAGGACACAGGGATAGAGAACACATGGTCATGGGGCTGGGGACCCATTTTGATGGGGATGGAGGACAGAGGGATGGGGAACGCATGGGTGTGGGGATGGAGACCTGTGGGGATAAAGGACGCAGGGATGGAGAACGCATGGGCATGGTGCTGGGACCATGGGGATGGGAGTGGAGGGCAAGGGGATGGGGGACACGTCGGCATGGGGCTGAGGGTGCGTTGGACATGGGGCATGGGACCTGGGAGCACGAGGAGGGGATAAATGAGCAGAGGGTGAGGGAAGCCAGGACGTTCTGGAGGTCCTTCCCGCCCAGGCTGAGGGACTCGCAAGCATGAGAGAACTTACTCGCGTCAACCTCGTCAGTCTTGTAGCTGGTGACGTTGGTGAAGCTGGAGTTGAAACAGAAACCACCTGCAGCAAAGGGAGCAGCAGCTGATGAGCGCGCCCGGCCTCAGCCCAAGGACCCACAGCCCCTCTCCTGGGAGCCTTCTTCCCCCCCGCCCCAGCAAGGCCTCTGGCTCGGCCTCCCAGGGTCCCCAGGGTCCGCCAGCGTCGCTCACATGAGGCGTTGCTCTGGCAGCAGTCGTCGTAGCTGTTGATGGCGGTGACAAGGTCTTCAGAGATGCTCTTGACCGTGCTGTCGGCCATGGCGGTGGCAAGCACCTCCAGGAGGACCGTGTAGTTCACGACGATGCTGCCATTGCTGCAGGGAGAACGAGCTGCGACCTACCCGCAACCGCTCCAGACCGGGACGGACCCCGATGTTCCCAGTGGTGGACCCCCATACAGCAATCCCATGGTGGGCTCTATCAGGCAATGGGGTGAAGGGCGAGACACCCCCTGCCACCCACGCTCAGGAGACCTCGGCTTGAGACTGGGACCAGTTTGGGCTCTCTAGCGCGGAGGGATGACGTAGCCATCGTGGCTGGGGCTGGGTTGTCTTCGGAGGAGCCCGAGGGCAGGACACCGCTCCGAGAGGTGGAGATACCTCGGCGAGCACCACCCCCAATCGCACCCCGCAGGTGCCTTTACCCAACGTTGCCTTGCCGGAGACGAAGCGGGTGGCCGATGCCACCCAGCTCCTCGCGGGCGCTCACCTCAGCCTGTGGATCTCCACCCCTCGGTAGCCCTTCACGTTCTGGTAAAGCTTGTCCATCTGGAAAGGCAAAGAGGGACCGTAGGGACAGCCAGATGCCAACCCCGTCTCGCCCCGAATGCCCCCGTGCAGGGTGCTGTCCCGGCATGGGGACACCCCCAGCCACTGTGGAGCTGACCTGCTCCTTGAATTCCCTCTCGAAGTTCTGGAAAGCCTGGGATGACCTGTTCTGGAGGTCGCCTATGAAATCCCTGTTTTCAATCTTCACCTCCATGTCCACTGTTGCGTTCACCACCACTTCGCCGAGCCAGAAGGAGACCCATAAGCACTCGTTCACTGCCCCCGGGGGGGGGGGGTGAGGGCCCATCTCACCCCATGGCGTCCCTTGGCCAGGGAGCCACCCCTGTCCCAAGTCACTCCATCCACAGTGGCCTTGGTCCCAGGTCGGTCGCTTTGCGACACCCCCACTCCCATTCCCAGGGCGATCGCTCCGTGGCCACCCTGGCACTGGAAACCCACCCTAGGTTTGGATTGATGCCTCACAGTTGCCCTGATTCCAGCCCAGGCTGGTCCCTCCGTGGCGGCCCCGGTCCCGTTCCTGGGTCAATCCCTCCCCGGTGGCCCCAGCATCCTTCCACCACCACCACCATCCACTGCAGAAGCCCTGGAAGCCCAGGACAGTTCCCTACCATCTTTGATCTCGATGGTCTCCTTGACCAGCTGGCACTCGAAGCCCTGGAAGTTGGGGAGGCAGTGGCAAATGGCACCATCCCAGGTGCCCCCGTTCTGGCAGATGGAGAACTCACAGATGGGACCATAGTACCCGTCAGGGCAGATGCACTTGTAACCGTCCCAGGTGCCCCCATTCTGGCAGTTCCCTGAAAAAGGTGCCAGCGTTGGGTGCTAGGGCATGACCCAAACCCCCAGCAGCATTGAGTGAAACCTTCCCAGAGAAGATAGTTCAGGACAGGATGAAAGTTCAGGAACTGGGGAGAGAAAAGCTGGGGGCATCACTCACCTGGAGGCAGGGAAGTTGTGGTGGTGACTGTGGTGGTGGTGGTGGTGGTGGTGGTAGTGGTAGTGGTGGTGGTGTTGATGGTGCTGGTGGTGGTGGTGGTGGTGGTGTCCGGACTACTTGGAAAGTTGGCAGAGCTAATCGTGCTACTGGGCGTGTTAGGGCTTGCAGTATAAGAGGTGTTTGTAGGGCCAGAGGTGGTTGAAGAGACAGGAGGGCTGGTGCTGGTTACAGGGCTGGGGACAGTTACAGGCCTGCTGGTGGCTGGAGGACTGGTAGGGCTGATAAAAGATTCAGGACTTGTAGGAGATTCAGGGCTAATGGAGGGTAAGGAGCTAGTGGTGGATGAAGGGCTCGTGGGGCTAGTGGAGGATGGAGGGCTCGTGGGGCTAGTGGTGGATGGAGGGCTCGTGGGGCTAGTGGTGGATGGAGGGCTCGTGGGGCTAGTTGAGGATGGAGGGCTCGTGGGGCTAGTGGAGGATGGAGGGCTCGTGGGGCTAGTGGAGGACGGAGGGCTTGTGGGGCTAGTGGAGGACGGAGGGCTTGTGGGGCTAGTGGTGGGTGGAGGGCTGGTGGGACTAGTGGAGGATGGAGGGCTTGTGGGGCTGGTGGTGGACGGAGGGCTTGTGGGGCTAGTGGTGGGTGGAGGGCTGGTGGGACTAGTGGTGGACGGAGGGCTCGTGGGGCTAGTGGTGGACGGAGGGCTTGTGGGGCTAGTGCTGGATGGGGGGCTCGTGGGGCTGGTGGTGGGTGGAGGGCTCGTGGGGCTAGTGGTGGGTGGAGGGCTTGTGGGGCTAGTGGTGGATGGAGGGCTTGTGGGGCTAGTGCTGGATGGAGGGCTCGTGGGGCTAGTGGTGGATGGAGGGCTTGTGGGGCTAGTGGTGGACGGAGGGCTCGTGGGGCTAGTGGTGGATGGGGGGCTCGTGGGGCTAGTGGAGGATGGAGGGCTCGTGGGGCTCGTGGTGGATGGAGGGCTCGTGGGGCTAGTGCTGGATGGGGGGCTCGTGGGGCTAGTGGAGGATGGAGGGCTCGTGGGGCTAGTGGTGGATGGAGGGCTCGTGGGACTAGTGGTGGATGGAGGGCTCGTGGGGCTAGTGGTGGATGGGGGGATTGTGGGGCTAGTGGAGGATGGGGGGCTCGTGGGACTAGTGGAGGATGGAGGGCTCGTGGGACTAGTGGTGGATGGGGGGCTCGTGGGGCTGGTGGTGGGTGGAGGGCTCGTGGGGCTAGTGGAGGACGGAGGGCTCGTGGGGCTCGTGGTGGACGGAGGGCTCGTGGGGCTAGTGGAGGATGGAGGGCTCGTGGGGCTAGTGGAGGATGGAGGGCTTGTGGGGCTCGTGGTAGACGGAGGGCTCGTGGGGCTAGTGGAGGATGGAGGGCTCGTGGGGCTAGTGGAGGATGGAGGGCTTGTGGGGCTCGTGGTAGACGGAGGGCTCGTGGGGCTAGTGGTGGACGGAGGGCTCGTGGGGCTAGTGGTGGATGGGGGGCTCGTGGGGCTAGTGGAGGATGGGGGGCTCGTGGGACTAGTGGTGGGTGGAGGGCTCGTGGGACTAGTGGTGGATGGAGGGCTCGTGGGGCTAGTGGTGGACGAAGGGCTCGTGGGGCTAGTGCTGGATGGGGGGCTCGTGGGGCTGGTGGTGGGTGGAGGGCTCGTGGGGCTAGTGGAGGATGGAGGGCTCGTGGGGCTAGTGGTGGATGGAGGGCTCGTGGGGCTAGTGGTGGATGGGGGGCTCATGGGACTAGTGGTGGATGGGGGGCTTGTGGGGCTAGTGGAGGATGGGGGGCTCGTGGGACTAGTGGAGGATGGAGGGCTCGTGGGACTAGTGGTGGATGGGGGGCTCGTGGGGCTGGTGGTGGGTGGAGGGCTCGTGGGGCTAGTGGAGGATGGAGGTCTCGTGGGGCTCGTGGTGGACGGAGGGCTTGTGGGGCTAGTGGTGGACGGAGGGCTCGTGGGGCTAGTGGTGGACGGAGGGCTTGTGGGGCTAGTGCTGGATGGGGGGCTCGTGGGGCTGGTGGTGGGTGGAGGGCTCGTGGGGCTAGTGGAGGATGGAGGGCTCGTGGGGCTAGTGGTGGACGGAGGGCTCGTGGGGCTAGTGGTGGATGGAGGGCTCGTGGGGCTAGTGGTTTGTGGAGGGCTCGTGGGGCTCGTGGTGGACGGAGGGCTCGTGGGGCTAGTGGTGGGCGGAGGGCTCGTGGGGCTAGTGGTGAGTGGAGGGGTCGTGGGGCTGGTGGTGGGCGGAGGGCTCACAGGGCTAGTGGTGAGTGGAGGGCTCGTGGGGCTAGTGCTGGACGGAGGGCTCGTGGGACTAGTGGTGGATGGAGGGCTCGTGGGGCTAGTGGTGGATGGAGGGCTCGTGGGGCTAGTGGAGGACGGAGGGCTCGTGGGGCTGGTGGTGGATAGAGGGCTCGTGGGGCTAGTGGAGGATGGAGGGCTCGTGGGACTCGTGGTGGACGGAGGGCTCGTGGGGCTAGTGGAGGACGGAGGGCTCGTGGGACTCGTGGTGGACGGAGGGCTCGTGGGACTAGTGGTGGATGGAGGGCTCGTGGGAATAGTGGTGTGTGGAGGGCTCGTGGGGCTCGTGGTGGACGGAGGGCTCGTGGGGCTAGTGGAGGACGGAGGGCTCGTGGGGCTGGTGGTGGATAGAGGGCTCGTGGGGCTAGTTGAGGATGGAGGGCTCGTGGGGCTAGTGGAGGACGGAGGGCTCGTGGGGCTAGTGGAGGACGGAGGGCTCGTGGGGCTGGTGGTGGATAGAGGGCTCGTGGGGCTAGTTGAGGATGGAGGGCTCGTGGGGCTAGTGGAGGACGGAGGGCTCGTGGGGCTAGTGGTGGATGGAGGGCTCGTGGGGCTAGTGGAGGACGGAGGGCTCGTGGGGCTGGTGGTGGATAGAGGGCTCGTGGGGCTAGTGGTGGACGGAGGGCTCGTGGGGCTAGTGGTGGATGGAGGGCTCGTGGGGCTAGTGGTTTGTGGAGGGCTCGTGGGGCTAGTCGTGGACGGAGGGCTCGTGGGGCTCGTCGTGGACGGAGGGCTCGTGGGGCTAGTGGTGGATGGAGGGCTCGTGGGAATAGTGGTGGGTGGAGGGCTCGTGGGGCTCGTGGTGGACGGAGGGCTCGTGGGGCTAGTGGAGGACGGAGGGCTCGTGGGGCTAGTTGAGGATGGAGGGCTTGTGGGGCTAGTGGTAGACGGAGGGCTCGTGGGGCTAGTGGTGGACGGAGGGCTCGTGGGGCTAGTTGAGGATGGAGGGCTCGTGGGGCTCGTGGTGGATGGAGGGCTCGTGGGGCTCGTGGTGGATGGAGGGCTCGTGGGACTCGTGGTGGATGGAGGGCTCGTGGGGCTAGTGGAGGATGGAGGGCTCGTGGGGCTAGTGGAGGATGGAGCGCTCGTGGGGCTAGTGGTGGACAGAGGGCTCGTGGGGCTAGTGGTGGATGGAGGGCTTGTGGGGCTAGTGGAGGACGGAGGGCTCGTGGGGCTAGTGATGGGTGGAGAGCTCGTGGGGCTAGTGGTGGAGGGAGGGATTGTGGGGCTGGTGGTGGGTGGAGGGCTTGTGGGGCTAGCGGAGGACGGAGGGCTCGTGGGGCTAGTTGAGGATGGAGGGCTCATGGGACTAGTGGTGGACGGAGGGCTCGTGGGAATAGTGGTGGACGGAGGGCTCGTGGGGCTAGTGGAGGACGGAGGGCTCATGGGACTAGTGGTGGACGGAGGGCTCGTGGGGCTCGTGGTGGACGGAGGGCTCGTGGGGCTAGTGGAGGACGGAGGGCTCGTGGGGCTAGTGGTGGACGGAGGGCTCGTGGGGCTAGTGGAGGACGGAGGGCTCGTGGGGCTAGTGGTGGATGGAGGGCTTGTGGGGCTAGTGGTTTGTGGAGGGCTCGTGGGACTAGTGGTGGACGGAGGGCTCTTGGGGCTAGTGGTGGACGGAGGGCTCGTGGGGCTAGTGGTGGACGGAGGGCTCGTGGGACTAGTGGTGGGTGGAGGGCTCGTGGGGCTAGTTGAGCATGGAGGGCTCGTGGGACTAGTGGAGGACGGAGGGCTCGTGGGGCTCGTGGTGGATGGAGGGCTCGTGGGGCTAGTGGAGGATGGACGGCTCGTGGGGCTAGTGGAGGACGGAGGGCTCGTGGAGCTAGTGGTGGACGGAGGGCTCATGGGGCTAGTGGTGGATGGAGGGCTCGTGGGGCTAGTTGAGGATGGAGGGCTCGTGGGGCTAGTGGTGGACGGAGGGCTCGTGGGGCTAGTGGTTTGTGGAGGGATCGTGGGGCTAGTGGTGGACGGAGGGCTCGTGGGGCTCGTGGTGGACGGAGGGCTCGTGGGGCTAGTGATGGGTGGAGGGCTCGTGGGGCTCGTGGTGGACGGAGGGCTCGTGGGGCTAGTGGTAGACGGAGGGCTCGTGGGGCTAGTGGTGGATGGAGGGCTCGTGGGGCTAGTGGTGGGCGGAGGGCTCGTGGGGCTACTGGAAGACGGAGGGCTCGTAGGGCTAGTGGTGAGTGGAGGGCTCGTGGGGCTAGTGGTGGACGGAGGGCTCGTGGGGCTAGTGATGGGTGGAGGGCTCGTGGGGCTGGTAGTGGACGGAGGGCTCGTGGGGCTAGTGGTGAGTGGAGGGCTCGTGGGGCTAGTGGAGGACGGAGGGCTCGTGGGGCTCGTGGTGGACGGAGGGCTCGTGGGAATAGTGGTAGACGGAGGGCTCGTGGGGCTAGTGGTGGACGGAGGGCTCGTGGGGCTCGTGGTGGATGGAGGGCTCGTGGGACTCGTGGTGGATGGAGGGCTCGTGGGGCTAGTTGAGGATGGAGGGCTCGTGGGGCTAGTGGAGGACGGAGGGCTCGTGGGGCTAGTGGAGGACGGAGGGCTCATGGGGCTAGTGGAGGACGGAGGGCTCGTGGGGCTAGTGGAGGACGGAGGGCTCGTGGGGCTAGTGGAGGACGGAGGGCTCATGGGGCTAGTGGAGGACGGAGGGCTCGTGGGGCTAGTGGAGGACGGAGGGCTCGTGGGGCTAGTGGAGGATGGAGGGCTCGTGGGGCTAGTGGTGGATTGAGGGCTTGTGGGGCTAGTGGAGGACGGAGGGCTCGTGGGGCTCGTGGTGGATGGAGGGCTCGTGGGGCTAGTGGAGGACGGAGGGCTCGTGGGGCTAGTGGAGGACGGAGGGCTCGTGGGGCTAGTGGAGGACGGAGGGCTCGTGGGGCTAGTGGAGGACGGAGGGCTCGTGGGGCTAGTGGTGGATGGAGGGCTTGTGGGGCTAGTGGAGGACGGAGGGCTCGTGGGACTAGTGGTGGACGGAGAGCTCGTGGGGCTAGTGGAGGACGGAGGGCTCGTGGGGCTAGTGGAGGACGGAGGGCTCGTGGGCCTAGTGGTGGACGGAGGGCTCGTGGGGCTCTTGGTGGGCGGAGGGCTCGTGGGGCTAGTGGAGGACGGAGGGCTCGTGGGGCTAGTGGTGGATGGAGGGCTTGTGGGGCTAGTGGTGGGCGGAGGGCTCGTGGGGCTAGTGGTGGGCGGAGGGCTCGTGGGGCTGGTGGTGGATGGCGGGCTCGTGGGGCTAGTGGTGGATGGAGGGCTCGTGGGGCTAGTGGTGGACGGAGGGCTCGTGGGGCTAGTGGTTTGTGTAGGGCTCGTGGGGCTAGTGGTGGACGGAGGGCTCGTGGGGCTCGTGGAGGACGGAGGGCTCGTGGGGCTCGTGGTGGACGGAGGGCTCGTGGGGCTAATGGAGGACAAAGGGCTCGTGGGGCTAGTGGTGGACGGAGGGCTCGTGGGGCTAGTGGTGGACGGAGGGCTCGTGGGGCTAGTGGTGGACGGAGGGCTCGTGGGGCTAATGGAGGACAAAGGGCTCGTGGGGCTAGTGGTGGACGGAGGGCTCGTGGGGCTCGTGGTGGACGGAGGGCTCGTGGGGCTCATGGTGGACGGAGGTCTCGTGGGGCTCGTGGTGGACGGAGGGCTCGTGGGGCTCGTGGTGGACGGAGGGCTCGTGGGGCTTGTGGTGGACGGAGGGCTCGTGGGGCTAGTGGTGGACGGAGGGCTCGTGGGGCTCGTGGTGGATGGAGGGCTCGTGGGAATAGTGGTGGACTGAGGGCTCGTGGGGCTCGTGGTGGATGGAGGGCTCGTGGGGCTAGTGGTGGATGGAGGACTCGTGGGAATAGTGGTGGGTGTTTTGCTCGTGGGGCTCGTGGTGGATGGAGGGCTCGTGGGGCTAGTGGTGGGCGGAGGGCTCGTGGGGCTAGTTGAGGATGGAGGGCTCGTGGGGCTAGTGGTGGACTGAGGGCTCGTGGGGCTAGTGGTGGACGGAGGGCTCGTGGGGCTAGTGATGGGTGGAGGGCTCGTGGGGCTCGTGGTGGACGGAGGGCTCGTGGGACTAGTGGTGGATGGAGGGCTTGTGGGGCTAGTGGTGGATGGAGGGCTTGTGGGGCTAGTGGAGGAATGAGGGCTCGTAGGGCTAGTCGTGGATGGAGGACTCGTGGGAATAGTGGTGGGTGTTTTGCTCGTGGGGCTCGTGGTGGATGGAGGGCTCGTGGGGCTAGTGGTGGACGGAGGGCTCGTGGGGCTAGTGGTGGATGGAGGGCTCGTGGGGGTCGTGGTGGACGGAGGGCTCGTGGGGCTAGTGGTGGATGGAGGGCTCGTGGGGCTCATGGTGGACGGAGGGCTCGTGGGGCTAGTGGTGGACGGAGGGCTCGTGGGGCTAGTGGTGGATGGAGGGCTCGTGGGGGTCGTGGTGGACGGAGGGCTCGTGGGGCTAGTGTAGGATGGAGGGCTCGTGGGGCTCGTGGTGGACTGAGGGCTCGTGGGGCTAGTGGAGGATGGAGGGCTCGTGGGGCTAGTCGTGAATGGAGGGCTCATGGGGCTCGTGGTGGACAGAGGGCTCGTGGGGTTAGTGGAGGATGGAGGGCTCGTGGGGCTCGTAGTGGACGGAGGGCTCGTGGGGCTAGTGGTGGACGGAGGGCTCGTGGGGCTCGTGGTGGATGGAGGGCTCGTGGGAATAGTGGTGGACGGAGGGCTCGTGGGGCTAGTGGTAGATGGAGGGCTCATGGGGCTCGTGGTGGACGGAGGGCTCGTGGGGCTAGTGGAGGATTGAGGGCTCGTGGAGCTCATGGTGGACGGAGGACTTGTGGGGCTAGTGGAGGATGGAGGGCTCGTGGGGCTAGTGATGTGTAGAGGGCTCGTGGGGCTAGTGGTGGACTGAGGGCTCGTGGGGCTAGTGGTGGGTGGAGGGCTCGTGGGGCTAGTGATGGGTGGAGGGCTCGTGGGGCTAGTGGTGTGTGGAGGGCTCGTGGGGCTAGTGGTGGACGGAGGGCTCGTGGGAATAGTTGTGGACGGAGGGCTCGTCGTGCTAGTGGTGGGTTGAGGGCTCGTGGGCCTAGTGATGTGTGGAGGGCTCGTGGGGCTAGTTGTGGACGGAGGGCTTGTGGGGCTCACGTTGGACGGAGGGCTCGTGGGGCTAGTGGTGGACGGAGGGCTCGTGGGGCTAGTGGTGGATGGAGGGCTCGTGGGGCTAGTTATGGGTGGAGGGCTCGTGGCACTAGTGGTAGACGGAGGGCTCGTGGGGCTCGTGGTGGACTGAGGGCTCGTGGGGCTAGTTGTGGATGGAGGGCTTGTCGGGCTCACGGTGGATGGAGGGCTCGTGGGGCTAGTTGAGGATGGAGGGCTCGTGGGACTAGTGGTAGACGGAGGGCTCGTGGGACTAGTGGTGGGTGGAGGGCTCGTGGGGCTAGTTGAGGATGGAGGGCTCGTGGGGCTAGTGGTGGATGGAGGGCTCGTAGGGCTAGTGGTGGATGGAGGGCTTGTGGGGCTAGTGGTGGACGGAGGGCTCGTAGGGCTAGTGGTGGATGGAGGGCTTGTGGGGCTAGTGGTGGACGGAGGGCTCGTGGGGCTAGTGGTGGATGGAGGGCTTGTGGGGCTAGTGGTGGACGGAGGGCTCGTAGGGCTAGTGGTGGATGGAGGGCTTGTGGGGCTAGTGGTAGACGGAGGGCTCGTGGGGCTAGTGGTGGACTGAGGGCTTGTGGGGCTAGTGATGGGTGGAGGGCTCGTGGGGCTAGTGGTGGGCGGAGGGCTTGTGGGGCTAGTGGTGGACGGAGGGCTCGTGGGGCTCGTGGTGGACGGAGGGCTCGTGGGGCTAGTGGTGGATGGAGGGCTTGTGGGGCTAGTGGTGGACGGAGGGCTCGTGGGAATAGTGGTGGATGGAGGGCTCGTGGGGCTAGTGGTGGATGGAGGGCTCGTGGGGCTCGTCGTGGACGGAGGGCTCGTGGGGCTCGTCGTGGACGGAGGGCTTGTGGGGCTAGTGGTGGATGGAGGGCTCGTGGGAATAGTGGTCGGTGGAGGGCTCGTGGGAATAGTGGTGGACGGAGGGCTCGTGGGAATAGTGGTGGACGGAGGGCTCGTGGGGCTAGTGGTGGGCGGAGGGCTCGTGGGAATAGTGGTGGACGGAGGGCTCGTGGGGCTAGTGGAGGACGGAGGGCTCGTGGGGCTAGTGGAGGACGGAGGGCTCGTGGGGCTAGTGGTGGGCGGAGGGCTCGTGGGAATAGTGGTGGGTGGAGGTCTCGTGGGGCTAGTGGAGGACGGAGGGCTCGTGGGGCTAGTTGAGGATGGAGGGCTCGTGGGGCTAGTGGTAGACGGAGGGCTCGTGGGAATAGTGGTGGATGGAGGGCTCGTGGGGCTAGTGGTGGGCGGAGGGGTTGTGGGGCTAGTGGTGGACGGAGGGCTCGTGGGAATAGTGGTGGGTGGAGGGCTCGTGGGGCTAGTGGTGGGTGGAGGGCTCGTGGTGCTAGTGGTGGACGGAGGGCTCGTGGGGCTAGTTGAGGATGGAGGGCTCGTGGGGCTAGTGGTAGACGGAGGGCTCGTGGGACTAGTGGTGGATGGAGGTCTCGTGGGGCTAGTGGAGGATGGAGGGCTCGTGGGGCTAGTGATGGGCGGAGGGCTCTTGGGGCTAGTGGTGTGTGGAGGGCTCGTGGGGCTAGTGATGGGTGGAGGGCTCGTGGGGCTAGTGGTGGACGGAGGGCTTGTGGGGCTAGTGGTGGACGGAGGGCTCGTGGGGCTAGTGGTGGATGGAGGGCTCGTGGGTCTAGTGGAGGACGGAGGGCTCGTGGGGTTCGTGGTGGACGGAGGGCTGATGGGGCTAGTGGTGGACGGAGGGCTCGTGGGGCTAGTGGTGGACGGAGGGCTCGTGGGAATAGTGGTGGACGGAGGGCTCGTGGGGCTAGTGGTGGACGGAGGGCTCGTGGGCCTAGTGGTGGACGGAGGGCTCGTGGGGCTCGTGGTGGGCGGAGGGCTCGTGGGGCTAGTGCTGGACGGAGGGCTCGTGGGGCTCGTGGTGGACGGAGGGCTCGTGGGGCTAGTGGTGGACGGAGGGCTCGTGGGGCTAGTGGTGGATGGAGGGCTCATGGGAATAGTGGTGGACTGAGGGCTCTTGGGGCTAGTGCTGGACGGAGGGCTCGTGGGAATAGTGGTGGACGGAGGGCTCGTGGGGCTCGTGGTGGACAGAGGGCTCGTGGGGCTCATCGTAGACGGAGGGCTCGTGGGGCTCGTGGTGGACGGAGGGCTCGTTGGACTAGTGGTGGATGGAGGGCTCGTGGGGCTAGTGATGGGTGGAATGCTCGTGGGGCTCGTGGTGGACGGAGGGCTCATGGGGCTAGTGGTGGATGGAGGGCTCGTGGGGCTAGTGGTGGACGGAGGGCTCGTGGGGCTAGTGGAGGACGGAGGGCTCGTGGGGCTAGTGGTGGACGGAGGGCTCGTGGGGCTAGTGGTGGGCGGAGGGCTCGTATGGCTCGTGGTGGACGGAGGGCTCGTGGGGCTCGTGGTGGACGGAGGGCTCGTGGGGCTAGTGGTGGATGGAGGGCTCGTGGGGCTAGTGGTGGACTGAGGGCTCTTGGGGCTAGTGGTGGATGGAGGGCTCGTGGGAATAGTGGTGGACGGAGGGCTCGTGGGGCTCGTGGTGGACGGAGGGCTCGTGGGGCTCGTGGTGGACGGAGGGCTCGTGGGGCTAGTGGTGTGTGGAGGGCTCGTGGGGCTAGTGGTGTGTGGAGGGCTCGTGGGGCTAGTGCTGGACGGAGGGCTCGTGGGAATAGTGGTGGACGGAGGGCTCGTGGGGCTCGTGGTGGACGGAGGGCTCGTGGGGCTCGTGGTGGACGGAGGGCTCGTGGGGCTAGTGGTGGATGGAGGGCTCGTGGGGCTAGTGGTGGACTGAGGGCTCGTGGGGCTCGTGGTGGACGGAGGGCTCGTGGGGCTAGTGGTGGATGGAGGGCTCGTGGGGCTCGTGGTGGACGGAGGGCTCGTGGGGCTAGTGGAGGACGGAGGGCTCGTGGGGCTAGTGGTGGACGGAGGGCTCGTGGGGCTAGTGGTGGGCGGAGGTCTCGTATGGCTCGTGGTGGACGGAGGGCTCGTGGGAATAGTGGTGGGTGGAGGGCTCGTGGGGCTAGTGGTGGACGGAGGGCTCGTGGGGCTCGTGGTGGGCGGAGGGCTCGTGGGGCTAGTGGTGGACGGAGGGCTCGTGGGGCTAGTGGTAGACGGAGGGCTCGTGGGGCTAGTGGTGGACGGAGGGCTCGTGGGGCTCGTGGTAGACGGAGGGCTCGTGGGGCTAGTGGTGGACGGAGGGCTCGTGGGGCTAGTTGAGGATTGAGGGCTCGTGGGGCTAGTGGTGGACGGAGGGCTCGTGGGGCTAGTGGTGGACGGAGGGCTCGTGGGAATAGTGGTGGATGGAGGGCTCGTGGGGCTAGTGGTGGATGGAGGGCTTGTGGGGCTAGTGGAGGACGGAGGGCTCGTGGGAATAGTGGTGGGTTGAGGGCTCGTGGGAATAGTGGTGGGCGGAGGGCTCGTGGGGCTAGTGGAGGACGGAGGGCTCGTGGGGCTAGTGGTAGACGGAGGGCTCGTGGTGCTCGTGGTGGACGGAGGGTTCGTGGGGCTCGTGGTAGACGGAGGGCTCGTGGGGCTAGTGGTGGACGGAGGGCTCGTGGGGCTAGTTGAGGATTGAGGGCTCGTGGGGCTAGTGGTGGACGGAGGGCTCGTGGGGCTAGTGGTGGACGGAGGGCTCGTGGGAATAGTGGTGGATGGAGGGCTCGTGGGGCTAGTGGTGGATGGAGGGCTTGTGGGGCTAGTGGAGGACGGAGGGCTCGTGGGAATAGTGGTGGGTTGAGGGCTCGTGGGAATAGTGGTGGGCGGAGGGCTCGTGGGGCTAGTGGAGGACGGAGGGCTCGTGGGGCTAGTTGAGGATTGAGGGCTCGTGGGGCTAGTGGTGGACGGAGGGCTCGTGGGGCTAGTGGTGGACGGAGGGCTCGTGGGGCTAGTGGTGGACGGAGGGCTCGTGGGGCTAGTGGTGGATGGAGGGCTTGTGGGGCTAGTGGAGGACGGAGGGCTCGTGGGAATAGTGGTGGGTTGAGGGCTCGTGGGAATAGTGGTGGGCGGAGGGCTCGTGGGGCTAGTGGAGGACGGAGGGCTCGTGGGGCTCGTGGTGGACGGAGGGCTCGTGGGGCTAGTGGTGGATGGAGGGCTCGTGGGGCTAGTGGTGGACTGAGGGCTCGTGGGGCTCGTGGTGGACGGAGGGCTCGTGGGGCTCATCGTGGACGGAGGGCTCGTGGGGCTAGTGGTGGACGGAGGGCTCGTGGGGCTCGTGGTGGACGGAGGGCTCGTGGGAATAGTGGTGGACGGAGGGCTCGTGGGGCTAGTGGTGGACGGAGGGCTCGTGGGAATAGTGGTGGACGGAGGGCTCGTGGGGCTAGTGGTGGACGGAGGGCTCGTGGTGCTCGTGGTGGACGGAGGGTTCGTGGGGCTCGTGGTAGACGGAGGGCTCGTGGGGCTAGTGGTGGACGGAGGGCTCGTGGGGCTAGTTGAGGATTGAGGGCTCGTGGGGCTAGTGGTGGACGGAGGGCTCGTGGGGCTAGTGGTGGACGGAGGGCTCGTGGGAATAGTGGTGGATGGAGGGCTCGTGGGGCTAGTGGTGGATGGAGGGCTTGTGGGGCTAGTGGAGGACGGAGGGCTCGTGGGAATAGTGGTGGGTTGAGGGCTCGTGGGAATAGTGGTGGGCGGAGGGCTCGTGGGGCTAGTGGAGGACGGAGGGCTCGTGGGGCTAGTTGAGGATTGAGGGCTCGTGGGGCTAGTGGTGGACGGAGGGCTCGTGGGGCTAGTGGTGGACGGAGGGCTCGTGGGAATAGTGGTGGATGGAGGGCTCGTGGGGCTAGTGGTGGATGGAGGGCTTGTGGGGCTAGTGGAGGACGGAGGGCTCGTGGGAATAGTGGTGGGTTGAGGGCTCGTGGGAATAGTGGTGGGCGGAGGGCTCGTGGGGCTAGTGGAGGACGGAGGGCTCGTGGAAATAGTGGTGGGTTGAGGGCTCGTGGGGCTAGTGGTGGGCGGAGGGCTCGTGGGGCTAGTTGAGGATGGAGGGCTCGTGGGGCTAGTGGTGGACGGAGGGCTCGTGGGGCTCATCGTGGACGGAGGGCTCGTGGGGCTAGTGGTGGACGGAGGGCTCGTGGGGCTCGTGGTGGACGGAGGGCTCGTGGGAATAGTGGTGGGTGGAGGGCTCGTGGGGCTAGTGGTGGACGGAGGGCTCGTGGGAATAGTGGTGGACGGAGGGCTCGTGGGGCTAGTGGTGGACGGAGGGCTCGTGGGAATAGTGGTGGACGGAGGGCTCGTGGGGCTCGTGGTGGACGGAGGGCTCGTGGGAATAGTGGTGGACGGAGGGCTCGTGGGAATAGTGGTGGACGGAGGGCTCGTGGGGCTCGTGGTGGGCGGAGGGCTCGTGGGGTTCGTGGTGGACGGACGGTTCGTGGGGCTAGTGGTAGACGGAGGGCTCGTGGGGCTAGTGGTGGACGGAGGGCTCGTGGGAATAGTGGTGGGTGGAGGGCTCGTGGGGCTAGTGGAGGACGGAGGGCTCGTGGGGCTAGTTGAGGATTGAGGGCTCGTGGGGCTAGTGGTAGACGGAGGGCTCGTGGGGCTAGTGGTGGACGGAGGGCTCGTGGGAATAGTGGTGGATGGAGGGCTCGTGGGGCTAGTGGTGGGCGGAGGGCTTGTGGGGCTAGTGGTGGACGGAGGGCTCGTGGGAATAGTGGTGGGTGGAGGGCTCGTGGGGCTAGTGGTGTGTGGAGGGCTCGTGGGGCTAGTGATGGGTGGAGGGCTCGTGGGGCTAGTGGTGGACGGAGGGCTTGTGGGGCTAGTGGTGGACGGAGGGCTCGTGGGGCTAGTGGTGGATGGAGGGCTCGTGGGGCTAGTGGAGGACTGAGGGCTCGTGGGGCTAGTTGTGGATGGAGGGCTCATGGGGCTAGTGGTGGATGGAGGGCTCGTGGGGCTCATGGTGGACAGAGGGCTCGTGGGGCTAGTGGTGGACGGAGGGCTCGTGGGGCTCGTGGTGGACGGAGGGCTCGTGGGGCTCGTGGTGGACGGAGGGCTCGTGGGGCTAGTGGTGGACGGAGTTCTCATGGGGCTCGTGGTGGACAGAGGGCTGATGGGGCTAGTGATGGGTGGAGGGCTTGTGGGGCTAGTGGTGGACGGAGGGCTCGTGGGGCTAGTGGTGGACGGAGGGCTCGTGGGAATAGTGGTGGACGGAGGGCTCGTGGGGCTAGTGCTGGACGGAGGGCTCGTGGGCCTAGTGGTGGACGGAGGGCTCGTGGGGCTCTTGGTGGGCGGAGGGCTCGTGGGGCTAGTGCTGGACGGAGGGCTCGTGGGGCTCGTGGTGGACGGAGGGCTCGTGGGGCTAGTGGTGGACGGAGGGCTCGTGGGAATAGTGGTGGACGGAGGGCTCGTGGGAATAGTGGTGGACGGAGGGCTCGTGGGGCTAGTGGTGGACGGAGGGCTGATGGGGCTAGTGATGGGTGGAGGGCTTGTGGGGCTAGTGGTGGACGGAGGGCTCGTGGGAATAGTGGTGGACGGAGGGCTCGTGGGGCTAGTGGTGGACGGAGGGCTCGTGGGGCTCGTGGTGGACGGAGGGCTCGTGGGGCTAGTGCTGGACGGAGGTCTCGTGGGGCTCGTGGTGGACGGAGGGCTCGTGGGGCTAGTGGTGGACGGAGGGCTCGTGGGGCTAGTGGTGGTTGGAGGGCTCGTGGGGCTAGTGGTGGATGGAGGGCTCGTGGGGCTAGTGGTGGACTGAGGGCTCGTGGGACTAGTGGTGGACGGAGGGCTCGTGGGGCTAGTGCTGGACGGAGGGCTCGTGGGGCTCGTGGTGGACGGAGGGCTCGTGGGGCTAGTGGTGGACGGAGGGCTCGTGGGAATAGTGGTGGACGGAGGGCTCGTGGGGCTAGTGCTGGACGGAGGGCTCGTGGGAATAGTGGTGGACGGAGGGCTCGTGCGGCTCGTGGTGGACGGAGGGCTCGTGGGGCTAGTGGTGGACTGAGGGCTCGTGGGGCTAGTGGTGGACGGAGGGCTCGTGGGGCTAGTGGTGGACGGAGGGCTCGTGGGGCTAGTGGTGGGCGGAGGGCTCGTGGGGCTCGTGGTGGGCGGAGGGCTCGTGGGGCTCGTGGTGGACGGAGGGCTCGTGGGGCTCGTGGTGGACGGAGGGCTCGTGGGGCTACTTGAGGATGGAGGGCTCGTGGGGCTAGTGGAGGACGGAGGGCTCGTGGGGCTAGTTGAGGATTGAGGGCTCGTGGGGCTAGTGGTAGACGGAGGGCTCGTGGGGCTAGTGTTGGACGGAGGGCTCGTGGGAATAGTGGTGGGCGGAGGGCTTGTGGGGCTAGTGGTGGACGGAGGGCTCTTGGAAATAGTGGTGGGTTGAGGGCTCGTGGGGCTAGTGGTTGGCGGAGGGCTCGTGGGGCTAGTGGAGGACGGAGGGCTCGTGGGAATAGTGGTGGGTTGAGGGCTTGTGGGGCTAGTGGTGGGCGGAGGGCTCGTGGGGCTATTTGAGGATGGAGGGCTCGTGGGGCTAGTGGTGGACGGAGGGCTCGTGGGGCTCGTGGTGGACGGAGGGCTCGTGGGGCTAGTGGTGGACGGAGGGCTCGTGGGGCTCGTGGTGGACGGAGGGCTCGTGGGGCTAGTGGTGGACGGAGGGCTCGTGGGAATAGTGGTGGGTGGAGGGCTCGTGGGGCTAGTGGTGGACGGAGGGCTCGTGGGGCTAGTGGTGGACGGAGGGCTCGTGGGAATAGTGGTGGGTGGAGGGCTCGTGGGGCTAGTGGTGGACGGAGGGCTCGTGGTACTAGTGGTGGGCGGAGGGCTCGTGGGGCTAGTGGTGGGCGGAGGGCTCGTGGGAATAGTGGTGGACTGAGGGCTCGTGGGGCTAGTGGTGGGCGGAGGGCTCGTGGGAATAGTGGTGGACGGAGGGCTCGTGGGGCTAGTGGTGGACAGAGGGCTCGTGGGGCTCGTGGTGGACGGAGGGCTCGTGGGGCTAGTGGTGGACGGAGGGCTCGTGGGAATAGTGGTGGACGGAGGGCTCGTGGGAATAGTGATGGGCGGAGGGCTCGTGGGGCTAGTGGTGGGCGGAGGGCTCGTGGGAATAGTGGTGGACGGAGGGGTCGTGGGGCTAGTGGTAGACGGAGGGCTCGTGGGGCTAGTGGTGGACGGAGGGGTCGTGGGGCTAGTGGTGGACGGAGGGCTCGTGGGAATAGTGGTGGGTGGAGGGCTCGTGGGGCTAGTGGTGGGCGGAGGGCTCGTGGGGCTCGTGGTGGACGGAGGGCTCGTGGGGCTAGTTGAGGATGGAGGGCTCGTGGGGCTAGTGGTGGATGGAGGGCTCGTGGGAATAGTGGTGGGTTGCGGGCTCGTGGGGCTAGTGGTGGGCAGAGGGCTCGTGGGGCTCATCGTTGACGGAGGGCTCGTGGGGCTAGTGGTGGACGGAGGGCTCGTGGGAATAGTGGTGGACGGAGGGCTCGTGGGGCTAGTTGAGGACGGAGGTCTCGTGGGGCTAGTGGTAGACGGAGGGCTCGTGGGGCTAGTGGTGGACGGAGGGCTCGTGGGAATAGTGGTGGGTGGAGGGCTCGTGGGGCTAGTGGTGGGCGGAGGGCTCGTGGGGCTCGTGGTGGACGGAGGGCTCGTGGGACTAGTGGTGGATGGAGGGCTCGTGGGGCTAGTGGTGGGCGGAGGGCTCGTGGGGCTAGTGGTGGGCGGAGGGCTCGTGGGGCTAGTTGAGGACGGAGGGCTCGTGGGGCTAGTGGTGTGTGGAGGGCTCGTGGGGCTAGTGATGGGTGGAGGGCTCGTGGGGCTAGTGGTGGACGGAGGGCTTGTGGGGCTAGTGGAGGACGGAGGGCTCGTGGGGCTAGTGGTGGACGGAGGGCTCGTGGGGCTAGTGGAGGACTGAGGGCTCGTGGGGCTAGTGGAGGACGGAGGGCTCGTGGGGCTAGTGGTGGACGGAGGGCTCGTGGGGCTAGTGGTGAATGGAGGGCTCGTGGGGCTAGTGGTGGACGGAGGGCTCGTGGGGCTAGTGGTGGGTGGAGGGCTCATGGGGCTAGTGGTGGATGGAGGGCTTATGGGGCTAGTGGTGGACGGAGGGCTCGTGGGGCTACTGGAGGACGGAGGGCTCGTGGGGCTAGTGGAGGACGGAGGGCTCGTGGGGCTACTGGAGGACGGAGGGCTCGTGGGGCTAGTGGAGGACGGAGGGTTCGTGGGGCTACTGGAGGACGGAGGGCTCGTGGGGCTACTGGAGGACGGAGGGCTCGTGGGGCTACTGGAGGATGGAGGGCTCGTGGGGCTAGTGGAGGACGGAGGGCTCGTGGGGCTAGTGGTGGACGGAGGGCTCGTGGGGCTACTGGAGGACGGAGGGCTCGTGGGGCTAGTGGAGGACGGAGGGCTCGTGGGGCTAGTGGTGGACGGAGGGCTCGTGGGGCTACTGGAGGACGGAGGGCTCGTGGGGCTAGTGGAGGACGGAGGGCTCGTGGGGCTAGTGGAGGACGGAGGGTTCGTGGGGCTAGTGGAGGAGTGAGGGCTTGTGGGGCTAATGGTGGGTGGAGGGCTCGTGGGGCTGGTGGTGGGCAGAGGGGTTGCAGGACCGCTGGTGGTCCAGTGGCTTTGAGGCAATGCCGAGGTGGCCGTGGGTGCGGCCGAGCCGTAGACGTCGCCGTCCCCGCTTCCACTTTCGAATGCTCCCAAGCCCTCGTCCGCCCGGAGGAATCTCACCGCCCTCCTGGAGATCTTGAGGTGCTTCGTGCTCCGCCTCGCCGACGGGCTCGCGGCGCCTCTCCACGGGTCCCTCTCCACCGCCTTCCCACCGCCTCCCCACGGCGAGGAGGTCCGCTGCCGCCCGCCGGGGCGCTCGAGCTGCGGCCCCACGCCGTGGGGTGCCGGCTGCGCCGCCGGGGCGTCCTCGTCCCGTGGGTCGCGCCGGCCGGAGCCGTCTGCGGTGGTGGTGGTGGTGGTTGGGCGGGGAGGGAGCGGTGGGAAGGAGGGTTCGGTTGTCCACGCCCCCGACCTGCCCCACGCGCTGGGAACGGGCCCTCGCGCAGCGTAGGGCGCTGGGGACGCCGTGGGGCGCGCGCCGGCTGCCCCTGGCCCGGGTCGCGGTTGGGGACATCTCTGCACCACCATGGCCACCACCACCACCACCACCACCACCACACACCACCCGGGCGGTCTCTGGTCCTCTTTGAAGGTCCTCTACCCACCATCTCCTGCGCCTGCCCCCCACCCCAGCTCCCCCAAGCACTCACTGCCCCCCAAATCCCCCCTCAGCTGGGACCCCCTAGACCCACTGACCCTCAAAGACCCACAGGCCTCCAAAGACCCACAGTTGGGCCCCCCAAAACCCACATCCCCCCAAACACCCCACCATTAGGCACCCAAAGACCTCCAGTTTCCATGACCCACAACCCCTCAAAGACCCACGGGCCTCCGAAGACCCACAGTTGGGCCCCCCAAAACCCACATCCCCCCAAACACCCCACCATTAGGCACCCAAAGACCTCCAGTTTCCATGACCCACAACCCCTCAAAGACCCATGGACCTCCAAAGACCCACAGTTGGGCCCCCCAAAACCCACATCCCCCCAAACACCCCACCATTAGGCACCCAAAGACCTCCAGTTTCCATGACCCACAACCCCTCAAAGACCCATGGACCTCCAAAGACCCACAGTTGGGCCCCCCAAAACCCACATCCCCCCAAAACCCCACCATTAGGCACCCAAAGACCTCCAGTTTCCATGACCCACAACCCCTCAAAGACCCATGGGCCTCCGAAGACCCACAGTTGGGCCCCCCAAAACCCACATCCCCCCAAACACCCCACCATTAGGCACCCAAAGACCTCCAGTTTCCATGACCCACAACCCCTCAAAGACCCACGGGCCTCCGAAGACCCACAGTTGGGCCCCCCAAAACCCACATCCCCCCAAACACCCCACCATTAGGCACCCAAAGACCTCCAGTTTCCATGACCCACAACCCCTCAAAGACCCATGGGCCTCCGAAGACCCACAGTTGGGCCCCCCAAAACCCACATCCCCCCAAACACCCCACCATTAGGCACCCAAAGACCTCCAGTTTCCATGACCCACAACCCCTCAAAGACCCACAGGCCTCCAAAGACCCACAGTTGGGCCCCCCAAAACCCACATCCCCCAAAGACCCCCCAACTTGGTCCCTCTAAGACCCGTGGACCCCCAAAGTCCCGCATGCCCCCGAAGACCCCCTAGCCAGGCTCAGGCCCCCGGATGACAGAGCTTTGGCCCAGCCCCATACTCAAGACCTCCAGCACCCTCCTTGAGGTGTCCTGATGGGACCAAGAGGACAGGGACGGGACCCACCTCTCAGAACGACCAGAGAGCAGAGGCCCAGCACAGCCAGGATGCCCCAGAGGCGGGTGCCCATCTCCCCGTCCCCCCCCGGTGGTGGGTTTTTTTTTTTTGGGGGGGGGGGTGGAGGGGCTCGGCAGGTGCCACCCGCGCGCCGGGACCTTGGGCTGGCGGATCCGCCGCAGGCGCGGGCGAGGTGAGACTGGGGCGCGCGGGGGACAGGCGCTGGTGGGACCTTTGGTCTCGAGGCAGAGGTGGGAGGGCCGAAACCTGAGCCGCTGCGGAGCGGAGCCGCCGACCTGCCCCACGGGCGGCCACCACCCTCCACCCTCTTCCCAGCACGGGTGGTGCCCCAGGAGCCCTGGAGATGCCACCACCACCAGCAGCAGACGGCACGCGTCCTCCCCGAGGAGCCCCTCCCCGTGTCCCCTGGGTGTGGGGTGAGGGGTATGTGTGGGGGGGTTCGGGGTGAGCCCACCTTGCCCCCCCGCCCCTGGGTCCACCACCCTCTTCCCAGCGCGGGTGGTGCCCCAGGAGCCCTGGAGATGCCACCACCACCAGCAGCAGACGGCACGCGTCCTCCCCGAGGAGCCCCTCCCCGTGTCCCCTGGGTGTGGGGTGAGGGGTATGTGGGGGGGGTTCGGGGTGAGCCCACCTTGCCCCCCCCCCCGCCCCTGGGTCCACCACCCTCTCCCCAGCACCGGGTGGTGCCCCAGGAGCCCTGGAGATGCCACCACCACCAGCAGCAGACGGCACGCGTCCTCCCCGAGGAGCCGGCCGTGTCCCCTGGGTGTGGGGTGAGGGGTGTGTGTGTGGGGGGGGTTCGGGGTGAGCCCACCTTGCCCCCCCCCCCACCCCGGGTCCACCACCCTCTTCCCAGCACGGGTGGTGCCCCAGGAGCCCTGGAGATGCCACCACCACCAGCAGCAGACGGCACGCGTCCTCCCCGAGGAGCCCCTCCCCGTGTCCCCTGGGTGTGGGGTGAGGGGTGTGGGGTGAGGGGTGTGGGGGGGGGGTTCGGGGTGAGCCCACCTTGCCCCCCCCCACGGGATGGACGCGCCCGGTTTGAGGGACACGTGGGGACGGACGGATGACAGATGGACGCACGGGCGGACGGACGGGCGGACGGTCCCGTCCCACAACACACCCGTCCGTCCCCAAGGGTGGCCGTGGGGTGGCCTTGCCGTGGGGTGGGGACAACCGCGGGTGTGGGGGGGGTTGGGGGAGGTGACGCTGCCGTGGGGTGGCCTTGCCGTGGGGTGGGGACAACCACGGCGGCGGCGGGTGTGTGTGGGGGGGTGGCGCTGCCGTGGGGTGGCAGCGCCACGCGGTGGTGGGGCTGGCGGGTGACACCGCCGTGGGGTGACACCGCTATGGGGTGGCACTGGTGTGGGGTGACACTGCCGTGGGGGGGGGTGACATCGCCAGGGGGTGACACCGCTATGGGGTGGCCCTGTTGTGGGGTGACACCACCGTGGGGTGGCACTGTTGTGGGGTGACACTGCCATGGGGGGGGTGACACCGCCATGGGGTGACACCGCTATGGGGTGGCAGCTTTGGGGGGGGGGTGGCAGTGTCGTTCCCCCTCCCCGGAGCCCTGGGGACACTGGGCCGGGGCCCATCCCCGTGGCCTCAGGGCTGCGGGGGGTGTAGGGGGGCTTGGCGGGGGCCTGCGCAGGGTTGGGGGGCTCGGGGGGGGTTATGGGGGGATTGGGGGGGCCCTGCGCAGGTTGGGGGGCTGGGGGGGCCCTGTGCAGGGTTGGGGGGCTCTGGGGGGGTTATGGGGGGGTTGGGAGACCCTGCGCAGGTTTGGGGGGCCCTGGGGGTTTGGGGGGCCCTGTGCAGGGTTGGGAGGCTCTGGGGGGGTTATGGGGGGGTTGGGAGACCCTGCGCAGGTTTGGGGGGCCCTGGGGGGTTGGGGGGCCCTGTGCAGGGTTGGGGGGCTCTGGGGGGGTTATGGGGGGGTTGGGAGACCCTGCGCAGGTTTGGGGGGCCCTGGGGGGTTGGGGGGCCCTGCGCAGGTTTGGGGGTCTGGGGGGCCGGGGGGGCCCTGTGCAGGGTTGGGAGGCTCTGGGGGGGTTATGGGGGGGTTGAGGGGCCCTGTGCAGGTTTGGGGGGCCCTGGGGGGTTGGGGGGGCCCTGTGCAGGGTTGGGAGGCTCTGAGGGGGTTATGGGGGGGTTGGGGGGCCCTGCGCAGGTTTGGGGGTCTGGGGGGCCGGGGGGGCCCTGTGCAGGGTTGGGAGGCTCTGGGGGGGTTATGGGGGGGTTGAGGGGCCCTGTGCAGGTTTGGGGGGGTCTGGGGGGTTTGGGGGGCCCTGTGCAGGGTTGGGGGGGATTGGGGGAGGGTTGGGGGACCCTGTGCAGGGTTGGGGGGCTAAGGGGGATCGGGGGGGTTGGGGGGTCGGGGCAGGGTGGGGGGGTCGGGACTTGACCCCACCCCTCCCCCCCCCGCTGCAGGGATTCTCCCAGGTCCGGCTGAGTCACCCCCGACCTGAGTCAGGGCCGGGGGGGGCGGGGGGGGGCTGGGGGGGGGCAGGAGGCTGCGTGTTGGGGGGGAGGGGGGAAGGGCTGGGTGCTGGGGATGGGGGTGCTGGGTCTGGGGGTGCTGGGGGGGTCTGGGGGGTCTGGGGGTGCCGGAGGGGTCCGGGTGCTGGGTCTGGGAGTGCCGTGGGGGTGCTGGGGGTGCTGGGGGGGTCTGGGGGTGCCGGGGGGTCCGGGTGCTGGGTCTGGGGGTGCTGAGGGATCTGGGGGGTCTGGGGTTGCCGGGGGGGTCCGGGTGCTGGGTCTGGGGGTGCTGAGGGGTCTGGGGGGTCTGGGGGTGCCGGGGGGGGGTCCGGGTGCTGGGTCTGGGGGTGCTGGGGGATCTAGGGGGTCTGGGGGTGCCGGGGGGGGTCCGGGTGCTGGGTCTGGGGGTGCTGGGGGGTCTGGGGGGTCTGGGGGTGCCGGGGGGGGTCCGGGTGCTGGGTCTGGGGGTGCTGGGGGGTCTGGGGGGTCTGGGGGTGCCGGGGGGGGTCCGGGTGCTGGGTCTGGGGGTGCTGGGGGTGCTGGGGGGGTCTGGGGGTGCCGGGGAGGTCCGGGTGCTGGGTCTGGGGGTGCTGGGGGATCTGGGGGGTCTGGGGGTGCTGGGGGGGGTCCGGGTGCTGGGTCTGGGGGTGCCGGGGGGGTCTGGGGGTGCTGGGGGGGTCTGGGGGTGCCGGGGGAGGTCCGGGTGCTGGGTCTGGGGGTGCTGGGGGGGTCTGTGGGGTCTGGGGGTGCCGGGGGGGTCCGGGTGCTGGGTCTGGAGGTGCTGGGGGGTCTGGGGGGTCTGGGGGTGCCGGGGGGGTCCGGGTGCTGGATCTGGGGGTGCCGGGGGGGTCTGGGGGTGCTGGGGGGGTCTGGGGGTGCCGGGGGGGTCTGGGGGTGCTGGGTCTGGGGGTGCTGGGGGATCTGTGGGGTCTGGGGGTGCCGGGGGGGTCCAGGTGCTGGGTCTGGGGGTGCCGGGGGGGTCCGGATGCTGGGTCTGGGGGTGCTGAGGGATCTGGGGGGTCTGGGGGTGCTGGGGGGGTCCGGGTGCTGGGTCTGGGGGTGCTGGGTGTCTGGAGTGCCGGGGGGGTCCGGGTGCTGGGTCTGGGGGTGCCGGGGGGAGTCCGGGTGCTGGGTCTGGGGGTGCTTGGGGATCTGGGGGGTCTGGGGGTGCCGGGGGGGTGTCCAGGTGCTGGGTCTGGGGGTGCCGGGGGATCTGGGGGGTCTGGGGGTGCCGGGGGGGGTCCGGGTGCTGGGTCTGGGGGTGCTGGGGGATCTGGGGGGTCTGGGGGTGCCGGGGGGGTGTCCAGGTGCTGGGTCTGGGGGTGCCGGGGGATCTGGGGGGTCTCGGGGTGCCGGGGGGGGTCCGGGTGCTGGGTCTGGGGGTGCTGGGGGATCTGGGGGGTCTGGGGGTGCCGGGGGAGGTCTGGGTGCTGGGTCTGGGGGTGCTGGGGGGGGGAGGTCTCGGGGTGCCGGGGGGGGTCCGGGTGCTGGGTCTGGGGGTGCTGAGTTTTGGGGGGTCTCAGGTAGGTAGGTGGGTGCTGGGGGGGATCTGGGGGTCTAGGGACAGGGCTGTGCAAGGGGGGCTCAAGGGGGTGCACATGTGCGTACAAGGGGGCACACGTGTGCGTGCAAGGGGAGGCGCACACGCATGTGCAGGGGGTCACACGCGTATGTGTGCAGGGGGTGCACACGCATGTGCATGGGGGATGCACATGTGAGTGCAGGGAGGAGGGGGGTGCACGCACCTGCAAGGCGGGGGCACGCCCGTGTGCAAGAGGGGATGCAAGCACATGTGTGCAAGGTGAGGGTGCATACACACGTGTGCAAGGGGGCACACACACGTGGGCAAGGGTAGGTGCGCACACGTGGACAAGAAGGGCTGCACGCACCCGTGCGCAAGGAGAGTGTGCGCACACATGTGCAAGGGGTGCACACACACGTGTGCACGGGGGGGCACGCACATGTGCACAGGGGAAGCGCACGCACATGTGGGCAAGGTGGGGTGCACGCACATGTGGGCAAGGTGGGGTGCACACACATGTGTGCAAGGGGGCACACACACGTGGGCGAGGTGGGGTGCACATACATGTGTGCAAGGGGGGCACGCACACTTGCGCACAGGGGAGGTGCACGCGCACGTGGGCAAGGCGGGGTGCACACACGTGTGCAGGGAGGGTACACACATGTGGGCAAGGGGGTCACGCACGTGTGCACAGGGGAGGCGCACGCACACGTGGGCAAGGCGGGGTGCACACACACATGTGCAAGGGGGGCACGCACGTGTGCAAGGGGGACACGCACACATGGGCAAGGCGGCAGCGGCAGAGGGCCCCCCCCCACGTGCACACGCGTGTGCGAGCGTGATGCGGCCGCCGTCGCCGCCGCCCCCGCGTCCCGCCGGCTCCGGCTCCGGCTCCGGCTCCCGCCCGTCCGGGCCGTGATTCAGCCCCACGGTTCCCCCCCCCCCCCCCATGGCCTTTTTGGGAGCAAAACGGGAGAATTTGGGTTCACTGAGGAAATGCTTCGCCCATGACGCCGGGCGAGGGGGGGGAGGTGGGGGGGTTTGGGCCGAGAACTGCCAATTTTGGGCAAAAACCTCCCGGAAAGAGGATTTCCCCCCTATGAGCCGCCATAGGGAGATCTATAGGGCGCTGGGGGAGTCTATAGGGGATCTATGGGGCGCTGGGGGTCTGTGGGGAGTCTATAGGGCACAGGGGGTCTATGGGGAGTCTATAGGGCATGGGGGAGTCTATAGGGGATCCACAGGGTGCTGGGGGTCTATGGGGAGTCTATGGGGCTCTGGGGAGTCTATGGGGCACAGGGGGAGTCTATAGGGGATCCATGGGGTGCTGGGGGGTCTATGGAGAATCTATGGGGCACTGGGGGTCTATGGGGAGTCTATAGGGCACAGGGGGAGTCTATGGGGATCCATGGGGTGCTGGAGGGTCTATGGAGAGAATCTGTGGGGCACTGGGGGTCTATGGGGAGTCTACAGGGCACTGGGGGAGTCTATGGGCCCCCAGGGGGGAGTCTATGGGGCATTGAGAGTTAATAGAGTCTGTGGGGGATCTATAGGGCACTGAGTTGCCTGTGGGGCACTGGAGTTCCATGGAGGCCATGGAGGGGTCTATGGAGGATCTATAGGGCACAGGGATGTCTATGGGGCACAGGGGTGTCCATGGGGCACTGAGGTGTCTATGGAGGGTCTATCAGGTATTGTGGTGTCTACAGGACATTGGGAGTTTATGAAGGGGTCTATGGAGGATCTATAGGGCACGAGGGTGTTTATGGGGCACTGAGGTGTCCATGGGGCACTGAGGTGTCTATGGAGGGTCTATCAGGTATTGTGGGGTCTACAGGACACTGGGGGGTTATAGAGGCTATGGGGGGATGTAGGGGGGATCTATAGGGCACGAGGGTGTCTATGGGGCACTGAGGTGTCCATGGGGCACTGAGGTGTCTATGGAGGGTCTATCAGGTATTGTGGGGTCTACAGGACATTGGGGGGGGTTATAGAGGCTATGGGGGGATGTAGGGGAGATCTATAGGGCACAGGGGTGTCTATGGGGCACGGGGGTGTCCATGGGGCACTGAGGTGTCTGTGGGGCTGACCCCCCCCATACGCACGCTGGCTCTGTGGGTCCGATCCTGCCCTTATTTCCGCCGGAGCTATTTTTACCCCGGGGCGGTTTGGCAGCGAGGGAGCCCCATTCCCACCCCTCCGGAAATGCCTCTTGGAAGGGCCCAGGCGTCCGGGCGGGCTGCCCGGCCGCCCTGACCTCACCCCCCCCCCCCCCCCCGTCACCCACCCCCGGCTTCCCCGTCAGGAAAAGGGCCCAGGCGTCCTGGCACCCGGCCTGACCCACATACGTGGGCTCAGCCGCCGCCAGTCTGGGAAAGGGCCCAGGCGTCCGGGCAGCCGCCTGCCCCCCCCCCCCCCCCCCGCCCACCACACACACTCATGCAAAGCCACGAGGCCGGCTGCCTCACCCACGGCTGGGAAAAGGGCCCAGGCGTCCGGGCGCCCCACGGCCCCCTCCTCCGTCCTCCAAGGGCCCAGGCGTCCGGGTGCCCCACGGCCCCCTCCTCCGTCCCCCAAGGGCCCAGGCGTCCGGGCGCCCCACGGCCCCCTCCTCTGTCCTCCAAGGGCCCAGGCGTCCGGGTGCCCCACAGCTTCCCCCACTTTCCCCAAGGGCCCAGGCGTCCGGGCGCCCCATAGTCCCCCCCTCCCCTTCCCCGAAGGGCCCAGGCGTCCGGGCGCCCCATAGTCCCCCCCCTTCCGCAAAGGGCCCAGGCGTCTGGGTGCCCCACAGCTTCCCCCACTTTCCCCAAGGGCCCAGGCGTCCGGGCACCCTGTAGCCCCCCCCCCTTCCCCAAAGGGCCCAGGCGTCCGGGCACCCTGTAGCCCCCCCCTTCCCCGAAGGGCCCAGGCGTCCGGGCACCCAGCACCCCCCAGGGCTTTCCCAACACCCCGAGGCCGTTGTGCGGTGTCACCGCGGCCACCGCGTCACCCCGCAGGAAGGGGCCCTGGCGTCACCCCGGGGTGCGCTGGGTTTGGGGCCCCGGGGGGGGGGGAGGGTGGAAGGGGGTCACGAGGCTCTGACATCCCCCCCCAAAAATAACCTTGCCCGGACGCCTGGGCCCTCTGAGCCCCGCGATGCCCCATTGGGTCACCCCAACCCCTAAAGTCCCCAACGAGCCACCCATGGGGACAGGGGGAGAACGTGGGACCTGGGCGGGGGGGGGGCATCAGGGATGTGGGGCAGACAGGGGGCCATGGGGGGAATGTGGGGGGCCATGGAGGGCCTTGGGGGGCCATCAGGGACGTGGGATGTGGGGCGACGGGGAGACATGGGGGGAACGTGGGGACCTGGGGGCCATCGGGGATGTGGGGCCATGGGGGGAACATGGGGGACCATGGGGACCTGGGGGGCCATGGGGGGGCCATGGGGGCCTGGGGGGGCCATCAGGGACGTGGGATGTGGGGGCTCGTGGGGGTCCATAGGGACGTGGGGGGCCATGGGGGGCCATAGGGACCTGGGGGACCATCAGGGCCATGGGGGGAATGTGGGGACCGTGGGGACCTGGGGACCGTCGGGGGCATGGGATGTGGGACGTGGGGGGGCCCATGGGGGGCCATGGGGGGCCATGGGGGCCTGGGGGGCCATCAGGGACGTGGGATGTGGGGGCTCTTGGGGGGCCATAGGGGCCTGGGGGGCCATGGGGGTCCATAGGGACGTGGGAGGCCATGGGGGGCCATGTGGGCCTGGGGGCCATCAGGGATGTGGGGCCATGGGGGGAACATGGGGACCTGGGGGGCCATCAGGGACATGGGACGTGGGGGCTCGTGGGGGTCCATAGGGACGTGGGGGGCCATGGGGGGGCCATGGGGGCCTGGGGGGCCATCAGGGACGTGGGGGACCATGGGGACCTGGGGGGCCATCAGGGATGTGGGACGTGGGGGCTCGTGGGGGTCCATAGGGACGTGGGGGGCCATGGGGGGGCCATGGGGGCCTGGGGGGCCATCAGGGACGTGGGACGTGGGGGCTCGTGGGGGTCCATAGGGACGTGGGGGGACCCGTGGGGGGCCATGGGGGCCATGGGGGGGCCATGGGGACCTGGGGGCCATCGCGGACGTGTCCCCAGGTTCCCCACGTCCGAGGTCGCCCCGGTGACCCCGCTGGCCACGCCCACTGGCCACGCCCCCTCCCACGGCCACGCCCCCTCCCACCCTTTATAGGGGCCGCTGGACCGGGGCGTCCACAGAGCTGCTGGTGGTACCAGGACACCAACACCCAGACTGGGACAACCGGAGCAGCACACCGAGACCAGCACACCGAGACCAACAGGTAGCAGGGACCCGGCCCGGGGGAGGGCGGTGACACCGGGTGACAGCGGGGTGACACCGGGGGGGAGCAGGGACCCAGCACCAAGGTGGCACCGTGGTGGGACCCCCCCTCCCCCGGACGCCTGGGCCCCCTGGAGGTGGTGATGGTGGGGGGGGAGGTGGACCTTGGGGTGGTGGTCGAGGACCACCCCAACGTGGCCCAGCCGTGACCCCCCCCTCCCCGGACGCCTGGGCCCCCTGGAGGTGATGATGGTGGGGGGAGAGGTGGACCTTGGGGTGTGGTGGTCAAGGACCACCCCAACGTGGCCCAGGCGTGACCCCCCCTCCCCGGACGCCTGGGCCCCCTGGAGGTGATGATGGTGGGGGGGGAGGTGGACCTTGGGGTGGTGGTCAAGGACCACCCCAACGTGGCCCAGCCGTGACCCCCCCTCCCCGGACGCCTGGGCCCCCTGGAGGTGATGATGGTGGGGGGGGAGGTGGAACTTGGGGTGGTGGTCGAGGACCACCCCAACGTGGCCCAGCCGTGACCCCCCCCTCCCCGGACGCCTGGGCCCCCTGGAGGTGATGATGGTGGGGGGGGAGGTGGACCTTGGGGTGGTGGTCGAGGACCACCCCAACGTGGCCCAGCCGTGACCTCCCCCCCCTCCCCGGACGCCTGGGCCCCTCCGGTCCCCAGGATGCAGGTGGCCCTGGCGGCGCTGACGTTGGTGGCGACGCTGGCGGCGATGGCACCGGCGGCTCCGGGGGTCCCAACGGGCGCCCGGGTGACCCGACTGGCGACGGACTTTGGGGTCCGGCTCTTCCGGGAGGCCGTGGGGCGGCGGGGCGACGGCAACGCCGCCTTCTCGCCCCACGGCGCCGCCACCGTCCTCGCCGCCCTGCAGCTGGCCACCGCCGGGCCCAGCCGGCGCCAGCTGGAGACCGCCATGGGCTTCAGCATCTACGGTGAGGGGCGGCGGGGGCGCCCGGGCCCCACGGCGGGCGGGGGCTGTGGGGGCGTCGCTGTCCCCGTGGGGGGCTCGTGGTGGAGGTCCTTGAGGTGGGCTGCGGGATCCTCGTGGTGGGATCCCCACGGCACGTCCCCAAACCCATGGTGGGATCCCCATGGCACGTCCCCATCACCCGTGATGGGGTCCCCATGGGACGTCCCTGTGGTGGGATCCCCATGGCACGTCCCCATCACCCATGATGGGATCCCCATGGCACGTCCCCGTGGTGGGATCCCCATGGCACGTCCCCATCACCCGTGATGGGGTCCCCCATGGCACGTCCTCATGGTGGGATCCCCATGGGATGTCCCCATCTCTATGATGGGATCCCCATGGCACGTCGCCGTGGTGGGATCCCCACGGCACGTCCCCAAACCCATAGTGGGATCCCTGTGGCACGTCCCCACCACCCGTGATGGGGTCCCCATGGCACGTCCCTGTGGTGGGATCCCCATGGGATGTCCCCATCTCTATGATGGGATCCCCATGGCACGTCGCCGTGGTGGGATCCCCACGGGACGTCCCCAGCACCCATGATGGGATCCCCATGGCATGTCCCCATGGTGGGATCCCCGTGGGACGTCCCCATGGTGGGATCCCCTCGGGACGTCCCCATCACCCATGATGGGATCCCCATAGCACGTCCCCATTGTGGGATCCCCGTGGGACGTCCCCATCACCCATGATGGGATCCCCATGGCATGTCGCCGTGGTGGGATCCCCATAGCACGTCCCCATGGTGGGATCCCCTCGGGACGTCCCCGTGGTGGGATCCCCACGGCACGTCCGTCCCCGCCCCCATCCCCGCCCCCATCCCTGTCCCCACGACGGGTCTCACCGCTCTTCTGCCCCCTCCGCAGAGCCCGGGGCGGCCCGGGAGCTGCGGCGGCTGCGGAGGGAGCTGGCGGGTCCCGGGCACCGGCTGGCCGAGGCCGTGGGGCTCTTCGTGGCCCGGGAGCTGGCGCTGGCGCCCGGCGCGGGCACCCGCTTCGCCCGGGCCCTCGGCCGGCGCCTGGCCCAGGTCGACTTCGGGGAGCCGCAGCGGGCGCGCGCCGTCCTCAACGCCTGGGTGCAGAACCACACGCACGGTGAGGCCCGGACGCCTGGGCCCCTTTGGGGGGGGGGGGGTGTCTGGGAGCCCGGACGCCTGGGCCCCTTTGGGGGGGGGTGTCTGGGAGCCCGGACGCCTGGGCCCCTTTGGGGGGGGGGGGGGTGTCTGGGAACCCGGATGCCTGGGCCCCTTTGGGGGTGGGGGGGGTGTCTGGGAGCCCGGACGCCTGGGCCCCTTTGGGGGTGGGGGGGGTGTTTGGGAGCCTGGACGCCTGGGCCCCTTTGGGGGGGGGGGTGTCTGGGAACCCGGATGCCTGGGCCCCTTTGGGGGTGGGGGGGGGTGTCTGGGAGCCCGGACGCCTGGGCCCTTTGGGGGTGGGGGTGGTGTCTGGGAGCCCGGACGCCTGGGCCCCTTTGGGGGTGGGGGGGGTGTTTGGGAGCCTGGACGCCTGGGCCCCTTTGGGGGTGGGGGGGTGTCTGGGAACCCGGACACCCAGGCCCCTTTGGGGGGGGGTGTCTGGGAGCCCGGACGCCTGGGCCCCTTTGGGGGTGGGGGGGGTGTTTGGGAGCCTGGACGCCTGGGCCCCTTTGGGGGTGGGGGGGTGTCTGGGAGCCCGGACGCCTGGGCCCCTCAGGGTGCATGTTGGCTGGGGGCGGGGGGGGGGGGGGGCGTGTGGAAACGGCGGCGCCAGGAGCTGCCGGGCGTCTCGGCAGGGATGATCCGGGGTTTCCTGCCGCCGGGCGCCGCCGGCGCCGGCACCCGGCTGCTCCTGGCCTCCGGCGTCTTCTTCGGGGGCTCCTGGCTGCAGCCGTTCCCGGGCGCCGCCACCCGCCGCCGCCTCTTCCGCAAGGCCGACGGCAGCGCCGCCGCGGTGCCCATGATGGAGCAGACGGCCAAGGTCCGCTACGGTGAGGGATGCACCCCCCCCCCCCCCGGACGCCTGGGCCCCTGGGGAGAGAGGTGGGGGGGGGAAATCCCATCCCGGACGCCTGGGCCCCTGGGGAGAGAGGTGTGGGGGGGGGGAAATCCCATCCCGGACGCCTGGGCCCCTGGGGAGAGAGGTGGGGGGGGGAAATCCCATCCCGGACACCTGGGCCCCTGGGGAGAGAGGTTTGGGGTGGGGTGGGGAATCAGGTCCCGGACGCCTGGGCCCCTGGGGGGCTGGGGGGGTGCATGGGTTCCCGGGGAGCAACCTGGGGGGGGGGGGGGAAGGTCCGGTCCCGGACGCCTGGGCCCCTGGGGAGTGACAGGGGTTGCACGGGTTCCTGGGGAGCAAGGAGTGGGGGGAGCTCTGTCCCCGGACGCCTGGGCCCCCTGGGGAGCTCAGGAAGTGATGGGTCGGGGATGGTGGTGGTGGTGGGGGGGGGATGCAGCCGTGCCCGGACACCTGGGCCCCTTGGGGAGCTCAGGAAGTGATGGGTTGGGGATGGTGGTTGGGGGGGGGGGATGCAGCCGTGCCCGGACGCCTGGGCCCCCTGCGGCCGGGCTGACGGGCCGGGGCCGGGGGTCGGGGCGGGGGGTCCCAGGGGAGTTCGCCACGGCGCAGGGGCTGCCCTACGCCGTGCTGGAGCTGCCCTACGCCGGCGGGGCCGTCTCGATGCTGGTGGCGGCGCCGGCGCGGCCCCAGGCGCCGCTGCCCGCCCTGGCCGCGGCCCTCGACTCCGGCCTCGTGGCCGCCTGGGCCGCCAACATGAGCCGCGTGCCCCGAGTGGTCGTGCTGCCCCGGTGAGCGCCGCCCGGACGCCTGGGCCCCTTGGGGCGGAGGGGGGGGGGTGCACGGGTTCCTGGGATGGGAGGAGGGGGGGAGAGCCGGTCCCGGACGCCTGGGCCCCTTGGGGCGGAGGGGGGGTGCACGGGTTCCTGGGATGGGAGGAGGGGGGGGGAGAGCCGGTCCCGGACGCCTGGGCCCCTTGGGGATGGGGGGAGGGGGTGCATGGGTTCCCGGGGAGCAAAGTGGTGGTGGTGGAGAGAGATCCTGTCCCGGACGCCTGGGCCCCTCGGGAGTGTGTGTGGGGGGGGGGTTGCATGGGTTCCTGGGGAGGGAGGAGGGGGGGAAGATCCAGTCCCAGATGCCTGGGCCCCTTGGGGATGGGGGGAGGGGGTGCATGGGTTCCTGGGGAGCAAAGTGGCCGGGGGGGGGGGGAAAGATCCGGTCCCGGACCGCCTGGGCCCCTTGGAGTGGGGGGGGAGGGGGTTGCACAGGTTCTCTTGGGAGTGAGGGGAGCGAGGAGGGGGGGGGGTGCCTCTGTCCCGGACGCCTGGGCCCTTGGGGGTCTCAGGGAGTGAGGGGGGGGGTGCTTCTGTCCCCGGACGCCTGGGCCCTCGAGGGGGTCTTGGGGAGCAAGAGAGGAGGCTGCACAACCCCTGGGGCTCTCGAATAGAAGCAGGGTTGGGGGGGGGGGGGGGGAGGGGGCTGTGGGGTCTCCCGGACGCCTGGGCCCCCCCCGGCTCTGACCCCCCCCCCCCACCTCAGGTTCTCGCTGGAAACCTCCTGGGACCTGCGGGAGCCGCTGAAGGCTCTGGGCGTCCGCGACGTCTTCGAGCCCGAAGCCGCCGACTTCACGGCCCTCTCCGGTGTGTGTGGGGGGGGGGGCGCCGGGGGCTGGGCCGGGGGGGCCCAGGCGTCCGGGCGGCGCCTCTCACCCCCCCCACCACCACCCCCGCCTTCCCCCCCCCCTCCCCCTTTAGCCGAGGAGCCCCTGTTCCTGGCGCAGGCGCTGCAGAAAGTGCGGATCGAGGTGAACGAGAGCGGCACCGAGGCGGCTGCGGCCACGGGTGAGCGCCGCGGGGCGCCCGGACGCCTGGGCCCCCTGTCCCCGGACGCCTGGGCCCCTCGTCCCCAAACGCCTGGGCTCCTTAATGCCCGGACGCCTGGGCCCCTCGTCCCCGGATGCCTGGGCCCCTTGTCCCTGGACACCTGGGTCCCCTGTCCCCAAACGCCTGGATCTCATGCCCGGACGCCTGGGCCCCTCGTCCCCGGACTCCTGGGCCCCTCGTCCCTGGACACCTGGGTCCCCTGTCCCCAGACGCCTGGATCTCATGCCCGGACGCCTGGGCCCCTCGTCCCGGACGCCTGGGTCCCCTGTCCCCAGACGCCTGGATCTCATGCCCGGATGCCTGGGTCCCCTATCCCCGGATGCCAGGGCACCTCGTCCCCGGACGCCTGGGTCCCCTGTCCCCGGACGCCTGGGCCCCTCGTCCCCGGACGCCTGGGCCCCGGCACGGGTTGGGGGGGGCGGCAGGGGGGCCCGGGGGGGGGGGTCTCACGCTCCCGCCGCCTCGTCCCGCAGCCGCCATCGTCTACTCCCGCATGGCGCCGCCGGAAATCCTCGTGGACCGGCCCTTCCTCTTCATCGTGCGGCACAACCCCACCGGTGGGGGGCCGGGCCCCACGGCGCTGGGGCCGGGGGGGGTCTGAGCCCACGGGGCTGGGGGGGGGTCTGAGCCCCAGGAGCTGCATCTGGGGGGGGTCTGAGCCCCATGGGACTGGGGCTGGGGGGGGGTCTGAGCCCCATGGAGCTGGGTCTGGGGGAGGTCTGAGCCCCATGGAGCTGGGTCTGGGGGGTATGTGCCCCATAGATATGGGTCTGGGGGGGGTCTGAGCCCCATGGATATGGGTCTGGGGGTCTGAGCCCCATGGATATGGGTCTGGGGGGGGTCTGAGCCCCATGGAGCTGGGTCTGGGGGATATGTGCCCCATAGATATGGGTCTGGGGGGGTCTGAGCCCCATGGATATGGGTCTGGGGGTCTGAGCCCCATGGATATGGGTCTGGGGGGGGTCTGAGCCCCATGGAGCTGGGTCTGGGGGGTATGTGCCCCATAGATATGGGTCTGGGGGGGTCTGAGCCCCATGGATATGGGTCTGGGGGGGGTCTGAGCCCCATGGAGCTGGGTCTAGGGGGTCTGTGCCCCATAGATATGGGTCTGGGGGGGTCTGAGCCCCATGGGTTTGGGTTTGGAGGGGTCTGAGCCCCATAGAGATGGGCTTGGGAGATCTGTGCCCCATAGATATGGGTCTGGGGGATCCCCCATGGATATGGGTCTTGTGGGGGTTCTGTGCCCCATAGGGCTGGGGCTGGGGGTTCATTCGAGACCCCCCCACATATGGGGCCGGGGCTCTGGGCCCCCCCCAACCCTCTCTCCCCCCCCCCCACAGGCACCATCCTGTTCATGGGGCAGGTGACGGAGCCCTGAGCCGGGGGCAGCCCCACGGCGGGTGACGGACCCCGGCGGGTGACGGACCCCCAGCGGGTGACAGAGCCCTGAGCTGGGGGGCAGCCCCACAGCGGGTGACGGACCCCGGCAGGTGACGGACTCCCGTCGGGTGACGGAGCCCTGAGCCGGGGGGCAGCCCCATGGCGGGTGACGGACCCCGGCGGGTGACGGACCCCCAGCGGGTGACGGACCCGTGGAGCCGGGTGACGGACCAGCGGCGGGTCACAGCCCCCTTCCCCTCGGCGGATCACAGCCCCTCGGCGGGTGACGGACCCCCGGTGGGTCACAGCCCCACAGCGCCAGGGGTTGGGGGGGGCAGCATAATTTATTGGGGAAATTAATATATTTGGGGGTGGCCCCGGTGATGGGGTCGGAGCCGGTGTCGCCACGGGGTGACACCGAGGATGGGGGTCGACCCCCGTGTCGCGGTGTTGGCATCAGTTCCATGTCACGGCGTTGGGATCAGCCCTGACGTCACCGTGTCGGGTTCAGTTCCGCATCACGGTGTTGAAGTCAGCCCCGTGTCGCGGTGTTGGGGTCAGCCCAAAGTCCTGGTGCCGGGGTCACCCGCAGGTCACGGTGTCGCAGGTCACCCACAGGTCGCGGTGTTGTGGCCGGCCGCCGGTGGCGGTGTTGCGGGTCACCCCCGGGGCGCGGTGTAGTGAGTCACCCGGCGGCGGCGGTGGCGGCGGCGGGCTGTGGGCGGGGGGTCGCCCCCGCCCGGCGCGACGGTGCCGCCGGTTTCGATACTGAATAAACAGCTTTTGGGGACGACGCGGTCCGAGTCGGGGCGGGGGGGGGGCGGGGCGGCGACCCCCGAACCGGCCCCATCACCCCCGAACCGACCCCGTCACCCCCGAACCGACAACGATCACCCCAAACTGACCCCCACCACCCCCGAACCGGCCCCGTCACCCCCAAATCAGCCCCCATCACCCCCAAACCGACCCCCATCACCCCCAAACTGACAACCATCACCCCGAACCAGCCCCTGTCACCCCCAAACCAGCCCCCATCACCACCGAACTGACAACCATCACCCCGAACCAACCCCGTCACCCCCAAACGGACCCCGTCACCCCTGAACTGACAACTATCACCCCAAACTGACCCCTGCCACCCCCAAACCGACTCCGTCACCCCCGAACTGGCCCCCATCGCTCCTGAACTGACAACCATCACCCCGAACTGGCCCCCGTCACCCCCAAACCAGACCCCGTCACCCCCGAACCGACCCCCATCACCCCCGAGCTGACAACCATCACCCCAAACCAACCCCCGCCACCCCCAAACCAGCCCCCGCCACCCCCGAACCGACCCCGTCACCCCCGAACCGGCCCCGTCACACCTGAACTGACAACCATCACCCGAAACTGACCCCCACCACCCCCAAACCAGCCTCCCACCCCAAACCGACCCCGTCACCCCCGAACTGACCTCATCATCCCTGAACTGACAACCATCACCCTGAACCAACCCCCGCCACCCCCAAATCAGCCCCCATCACCCCCAAACCGGCCCCCGTCACCCCAACTGACCCCCACCACCCCCAAACCAGCCCCCATCACACCCAAACTGACCCCGTCACCCCCGAACTGGCCCCAGTCACCCCCAAATTGACCCCCATCACCCCCGAACCGACCCCATCACCCCCAAACTGGCCCCCATCACCCCAATACTGGCTCCTGTCACCCCAGACCAGCCCCCATCACACCCAAACTGACCCCATCACCCCGATAGTGGCTCTTGTCACCCAAACCAGCCCCCATCACACCCAAACCGGCCCCTCCCTGCCCCTCCAACACCGCTGTTGCCATGGAGACAGGCTCCAGGTTACCACAGCTGCCTGCCGTCACCACGGAGACAGACCCTCGCGACCCCTCCCCACCACACCACCACCATGGAGACAGGCCTCTCTCCCTGCCCGGTGTTGTCACGGCGACGGGGGGTTGTCCCGTTGTCATGGAGATGTGCCTGTTCCCTGGGGGGGGCACCCAGTCCCTACCCCCTCCCAGTTGCCGTTGAGACCACCTCAGGCCCCCCCAGCACTCCGTTGCCATGGTAACCATGATGACACCTCGGTTGCCGTGGAGACCGATTCAACAACCCCCCCCCCCGTTGCTATGGAGACCACGCTAGGCCCTGCCCCCCCCCATAGCACACCACCGCTGTTGCCACGTAGACGACTCCAGCCCCGCCCCTCAACCGTTGCCATGGAGACGTGGCTCCCCCCCCCCCCCCGCCTCCATCGCCCTGTTGCCCCGGCAACCAGCCCAGCCCCGCCCCGTTGCCGGGGTAACCAGCGCTCGGCCCCGCCCGCCCCCGGAAGCCCCGCCCCGTTGCCGGGGCAACCCGCGCCCGCCCCTAAAAGCCCCGCCCCGTTGCCGTGGCAACCCGCCCTCGGCCCCGCCCGCCCCCGGAAGCCCCGCCCCGTTGCCACGGAGCCAGCCCCGCCCGTTGCCATGGCAGCCGGCCCCGCCCCTGCCGGAAGCGGCGGCGGCGGCGCATGCGCAGCGAGGCCGGGCCCGGCTCGGCACCTGCGCTGGGCGGCGGCGGCGGCGGCGGCGGCCGGGCCGGGACCCGGAACCGGAACCGGACCCGGAACCGAACCCGGAACCGGAACCGGAACCGGGCGGCGGCGGCGGCGCCATGGTGAGCGGCGGCGGCGGCGGCGGCGGCATTTGGGGGCGCGGGGGGAGGGGGGGGGGAGGAAACGGGCCAGGCCCGGGGCGCTGCATGGGGGAGGGGGCAGGGGGGGCGGGTCACGTGCACCGGGAGGGTCACGTGAGGGGGGGGTGTCACGTGGCCCCCGAAGGGAAGGTCACGTGGTGAGTGGGGGGGGGAGGAACGTGCACCGGGCCCCCCCTTCCCCCCCCCCCACCGCGCCCCGCCGCCGCCCCCCCCCTCCCCCAGCCCGTGACCCCGGGGGGCCGACCCCGGGCTGACCCCTGACCCCTGACCCCTAGGCCGCCGCCGACCCCCCCGCCGCGTGTCCCCACGCGTGTCCCCACGGCGCCCTGTCCCCCCCCGTGTCCCCCCCGTGTCCCCACGCGTGTCCCCACGGCACCCTGTCCCCCCCCCCCGTGTCCCCCCCGTGTCCCCACGCGTGTCCCCACGGCGCCCTGTCCCCCCCCGTGTCCCCACGCGTGTCCCCACGGCGCCCTGTCCCTCCCCGTGTCCCCACGCCGACCCCCACGGCGCCCTCTCCCCCCCCCCCACGTCCCCCCCCAATGTCTCTACGCCGACACCCACGGGGGCCCGTCCCCCCCGCACCGTCCCCGTCCCCCCCGCACCGTCCCCGTCCCCACCCCCACGTTGTCCCCACGCCGACCCTGTGCCCGTCCCCGCACCGTCCCCGCGCTGACCCTGTGCCGACCCTGTGCCCGTCCCCGCGCCATCCCCGTCCCCGCACCGTCCCCACGCCGTTGCCGTCCCCGCGCCGTCACCGTCTCCACGCTGACCCTGTGCCCGTCCCCGCGCCGTCCCCGCACTATCCCTGTCACCGTCGCCGTGCCCGCGCCGTCGCCGTGCCGGTCGCCGTGCCCGTGCCGACGCTGTGCCGGTGGCTGTGCCGGTGGCCGTGCCGGTGGCCGTGCCCACGCCAACGCTGTGCCGGTGGCTGTGCCGGTGGCCGTGCCGGTGGCCGTGCCCGCGCCAACGCTGTGCCGGTGGCCGTGGCCGTGGCTGTGCCGTGCCGACGCCGTGCTGCTGGCCGTGCCGGTGGCCGTGCCCGCGCCGTCACCGTGCCGGTCGCCATGCCCATGCCGACGCCGTGCCGGTGGCTGTGCCGGTGGCCGTGCCTGCACCGATGCTGTGTCGGTCACCATGCCGGTGGCTGTGCCCGCGCCGACACCGTGCCAGTCGCCGTGCTGGTCACCGTGCTGGTGGCCGTGCCAGTGGCCGTGGCCGTGCCGTGCCCACGCCGACCCCGTGCTGGTTGCTGTGCTGGTGGCCGTGCCGGTGGCCGTGGCTGTGGCTGTGCCGTGCCGACGCCGTGCTGCTGGCCGTGCCGGTGGCCATGCCCGCGCTGATGCCGTGCTGGTGGCCGTGGCCGTGCCGTGCTGACGCTGTGCCGGTGGCCGTGGCCGTGCCAGTGGCCGTGGCCGTGCCCGCGCCGATGCCGAAGCCATGCTGGTGGCCGTGGCCGTGCCGTGCCCGCGCTGACGCCGACGCCATGCCGGTGGCCGTGGCCGTGCTGGTGGCCGTGGCCGCGCCGAAGCCGTGCCAGTGGCCGTGCTGGTGGCCGTGCCCGTGCTGGTGGCCGTGGCCGCGCCGAAGCCGTGCCAGTGGCCGTGCCGGTGGCCGTGTCCGTGCCGTGGCCGCGCCGATGCCGCCGCCGCCGCCGTGCCGGTGGCCGTGGCCATGCCGGTGGCCGTGGCCGTGCCGTGGCCGCGCCGATGCCGACGCCGCGCCGGTGGCCGTGGCCGTGCCGGTGGCCGTGGCCGTGCCGTGGCCGCGCCGATGCCGCCGCCGACGCCGCGCCGGTGGCCGTGGCCGTGCCGGTGGCCGTGGCCGTGCCGTGGCCGCGCCGATGCCGCCGCTGCCGCCGTGCCGGTGGCCGTGGCCGTGCCGTGGCCGCGCCGATGCCGACGCCGCCGCCGTGCCGGTGGCCGTGGCCGTGCCGGTGGCCGTGGCCGTGCCGTGGCCGCGCCGATGCCGACGCCGCCGCCGTGCCCGCCCGCAGATGCGCTTCATGCTGCTGTTCAGCCGCCAGGGCAAGCTGCGCCTCCAGAAGTGGTACCTGGCCACGGCCGACCGGGACAAGAAGAAGATGGTGCGCGAGCTCATGCAGGTCGTGCTCGCTCGCAAGCCCAAGATGTGCAGCTTCCTCGAGTGGCGGGACCTCAAGGTCGTCTACAAGAGGTGACCGCCCGGTCCCTGGCCCCCCCCCCCGGCCCGGCCTGGTCTGGTCTGGTCCCCCCCGGCCCGGCCACGGCCACGGCCACGGCCGCGCACCGGCCCCCTCCCCATCCCTGGCCAGGTCCCGTCCCCGTCTTGTCCCCATCCCGGCCCCGGCCGCCCCCTCCCCGGCCCGGCCCGGCCTGGTCTGGTCCGGTCTGGTCCCCCGGCCCGGCCCGGCCCGGCCCGGCCCGGCCCGGCCACGGCCACGGCCACGGCCGCGCACACGGCCCCCCTCCCCATCCCTGGCCAGGTCCCGTCCCCGTCTTGTCCCCATCCTGGCCCCGGCCCCCTCCCCGGCCCGGCCCGGTCCCCCCCGGCCCGGCCCAGCCACGGCCACGGCCACGGCCACAGCCCTGCACCGGCCCCCTGCCCCCTCCCCGGCCCGGCCTGGTCCCCCCCGGCCCAGCCCGGCCCGGCCACAGCCACGGCCACGGCCACGGCCCCGCACCGGCCCCCGGCCCCATCCCCGGCCGGTCCCGTCCCCGTCTTGTCCCCATCCTGGCCCCGGCCCCCTCCCCGGCCCCCCCCCCGGTCCCCCCCGGCCCGGCCCGGCCACGGCCCTGCACCGGCCCCATCCCATCCCTGGCCCCAATCCTGGCCCCGGCCCGGCCCGTCCCCCGTGTCCCCCATCCTGGCCCGGCCCCGTCCCCGTCCCATCCCCGGCCCCGTCCCGGCCCGTCCCCCGTGTCCCCCATCCTGGCCCTGGCCCGGCCCCCGGCCCCGGCCCCCATCCCAGCCCCATCCCCACCGGCCCCGAGCGGCCCCACATGTCTCTCCCCCGCCGCCGGGGCCCCTCGAGGCCGGGGCCCGTCGCCCCGCTGCAGGGTTTCGGGGGGGGGGGGGGCCCCCCCCGGGGCGGCGGCTCTTGCGGCGGGGCGGCGGCGGGGCCGACGCTGTGGGGGGGGGGGGGTGGCGGGGGCGACGCTGGGGGGGCGGCGGGGGGGGGGGGGCGGCCGTGCCCACGGCGCTCCAGCACGGTCTCGCCCCCCCCCCCCACGGCCCCCCCCCGGCCCCCCAGGTACGCCAGCCTCTATTTCTGCTGCGCCATCGAGGGCCAGGACAACGAGCTCATCACGCTCGAGCTCATCCACCGCTACGTGGAGCTGCTCGACAAAGTACTTCGGCAGCGTGAGTGACCGGGGGGGGGGGGCCCGGGGGGGGGGGGGGCGAGCGGGGGCCCAGGGGGGCGGGGGGGGGGGGGGGCCCGGGCCTGCGCCACGGCCCCTCGGACCCCCCCCTCCAGGCCATCCCACAGGGAGACCGGGGCAGCTGGACCCCCCACCCCCGGGGCCGCCTCGCAGGGGGACCGGGGGAGCAGGGCCCCCCCCCCGGGGCCGCGCCGCAGAGGGACCGGGGGTGCTGGACCCCCCCCTGAGGCCGCCCCGGAAGGGAACCGGGGGTGCTGGACCCCCCCCCCGGGGCTGTGTCATGGGTGCTGGACCCCCCCCCGGGGCTGTGTCATGGGTGCTGGGCCCCCCCCGGGGCTGTGTCATGGGTGCTGGACCCCCCCCCCGGGGCCCGCCCCGGAAGGGAACCGGGGGTGCTGGGCCCCCCCCTGGGGCCGTCCCACAGGGGAACCGGGGGTGCTGGACCCCCCCAGGGCTGTGTCATGGGTGCTGGACCCCCCCTGGGGCCGTCCCACAGGGGAACCGGGGGTGCTGGACCCCCCCCGGGGCTGTGTCATGGGTGCTGGGACCCCCCCCCGGGGCCGCCCCGGAAGGGAACCGGGGGTGCTGGACCCCCCCCTGGGGCCGTCCCACAGGGGAACCAGGGGTGCTGGACCCCCCCCCCGGGGGCTGTGTCATGGGTGCTAGACCCCCCCCCCGGGGCCGCCCCGGAAGGGAACCGGGGGTGCTGGACCCCCCCCCGGGGCCGCCCCGGAAGGGAACCGGGGGTGCTGGACCCCCCCCCGGGGCCGTCCCACAGGGGAACCGGGGGTGCTGGACCCCCCCCCGGGGCTGTGTCATGGGTGCTGGACCCCCCCCCCTGGGGCCGCCCTGCAGGGAGACCAGGGGTGCTGGCCCCCCCCCCCCCCCCCCGGGGCTGCCCTGGAGGCTACGTTATGGGTGCCAGGGCCCCCCCAGAGCTCACTTGTGGGTGCTGAGCCACCCTGGGGGCTGCGTTATGGGTGCCAGAGCCCCCCCCCCCGCCCCCCCCCCCCAGCCACTCAGCACCACGGCCCAAGCCGGGGATTCTCCGGCTCCGGGGTTGGGGGGTGCCGGGCGGGGTGGGGGCCGCGGTGGGGGGGGGTGTTGGGGTGCCGGAGGGGGTGTTGGGTGCCGGGGGGGGTGCTGGGTGTTGGGGGGTGCCGACGCCCCCCCCCCCGCCCCCCCCCCAGCCGCTCAGCACCACGGCCCAAGCGGGGGATTCTCCGGCTCCGGGGTTGGGGGGGTGCCGGGCGGGGTGGGGGCCGGGGTGGGGGGGATGTTGGGGTGCCGGGGGGGGGTGTTGGGGTGCCGGGGGGGGTGCTGGGTGCCGGGGGGGTGCCGACGCCCCCCCCCCCCACCCCCCCCCCAGCCGCTCAGCACCACGGCCCAAGCCGGGGATTCTCCGGCTCCGGGGTTGGGGGGTGCCGGGTGGGGTGGGGGCCGGGGTGGGGGGGATGTTGGGGTGCCGGGGGGGGTGTTGGGTGCCGGGGGGGGTGCTGGGTGCCGGGGGGGGGTGTTGGGTGCCGGGGGGTGCCGACGCCCCCCCCGCCCCCCCCCCCAGCCACTCAGCACCACGGCCCAAGCCGGGGATTCTCCGGCTTCCGGGGTTGGGGGGTGCCGGGCGGGGTGGGGGCCGCGGTGGGGGGGGGATGTTGGGGTGCCAGAGGGGGTGTTGGGGTGCCGGGGGGGGGTGCTGGGTGTTGGGGGGTGCCGACGCCCCCCCCCCCACCCCCCCCCAGCCGCTCAGCACCACGGCCCAAGCGGGGGATTCTCCGGCTCCGGGGCCGGGGGGTTGGGGGGTGCCGGGCAGGGTGGGGGCCGGGGTGGGGGGGATGTTGGGGTGCCGGGGGCGGTGCTGGGTGCCGGGGGGGGGTGCTGGGTGCCGGGGGGGTGCCGACGCCCCCCCCTGCCCCCCCCCGCCGCAGGTCTGCGAGCTCGACATCATCTTCAACTTCGAGAAGGCGTACTTCATCCTGGACGAGTTCGTCATGGGCGGCGAGGTGCAGGACACGTCCAAGAAGAGCGTCCTCAAGGCCATCGAGCAGGCCGACCTGCTGCAGGAGGTGCGCCCGCCCCACGGCGCCCGCCCCACGGCGCGCCCCGCCCCCCACGGCGCGCCTGCCCCCCACGGCGCGCCTGCCCCCCACGGAGCGCGCGCCCCCCACGGCGCGTGCGCCACCCGCCACAGCGCGGCACGGCCGCGCGCCCCCGCCGCACCCTTCCGACCGCCCCCCACGGCGCGTGTGCCCCACGGCGCCCGCCCCACGGCGCCCGCCCCACGGCGCGCCTACCCCCCACGGCGCACCTGCCCCCCACGGAGCGCGCGCCCCCCCACGGCGCGTGCGCCACCGCCACGGCGCGGCACGGCGCGCGCGCCCCGCCGCGCCCTTCCGACCGCCCCCCACGGCGCGTGTGCCCCACGGCGCCCGCCCCACGGCGCCTGCCCCACGGCGCGCGTGCCTCCCACGGCACGCCTGCCCCCCACGGAGCGTGCGCCCCCCACGGCGTGTGCGCCACCACCACGGCGCGGCACGGCCGTGCGCCCCCGCCGCGCCCTTCCGACCGCCCCCACGGCACGTGCCCCACGGCGCGTGCCCCACGGAGGGTGCCCCACGGCGTGCCCCACAGCGCGCATGCCCCACAGCACGCATGCCCCACGGCGCGGCCGCGTGTCCCGCCTCGGACACCCCGCCGCACCCTTCCGACCGCCCCTGCGGATGCCCCTACGGCCTCGGGGGGCCTCCCGGCACGCCCCACAGTGCCCCACGGCACGTGCCCCACGGCGCGTGCACCCCCCACGGCGTGGCACCGCCATGCCACCCGCCACGCACCCCACAGACACCCCACCGCACCCTTCCGACCGCCCCCACAGACACCCTGACAGCCTCGGCGGGGGCTCCCGGCGTGCCCCACTGTGCGTGCCCCACGGTGTGCCCCCCACAGCGTGCACGCCCCACAGCACACCCCCCCCCACGGCGCACATGCCCCATGGCGCAGCGCCGCCAGGCACCTCACGGGTGGCCTGACAGCCTCGGGGGGGAGCTCCCGGCGTGCCCCACGGCGTGTACCGCAAGGAGCCTGCCCCCCACGGCGTGCACACCCCACGGTGCGCGCCCCCCACGGCGTGCCCCCCGCGGTGCGCACCACCCCACGGCGTGGCACCGCCGCACGCCCCACCTCGGGGGGGGGCTCCCGGCGCGCCCCACCGTGCCCCACAGCGCCCTGCGCCCCTCCAGCCACCCCCACGGACACCCCAACGCCCTCGGGGGAGCTCCCGGCGTGCCCCACCGTGCCCCACAGATGCCCCACGGCGCCCTGCGCCCCTCCAGCCGCCCCCACGGACGCCGCAACGCCCTCGGGGGGGCTCCCGGCGTGCCCCACCGTGCCCCACGGACGCCCCATGGGGCCCCGACAGCCTCGGGGGGCTCCCAGCAGCTCCCCACTGCGCCCCGCGGACACCCCACGCTGCCCCACACCCCTCCAACCGCCCCCCCGGACACCCCACGGGGCCCTGGCTGCCTCAGGCAGCTCCCCACGGACACCCCACAGCGCCCCACACCCCTCTGACCGCCCCCCCGGACACCCCACCGGGCCCTGGCAGCCTCGGGGTGCTCCCCACGGCACCCCACAGACACCCCACGGCACCCCACACCCCTCCGGCCGCCCCCCCAGACACCCCACGGGGCCCTGGCGGCCTCGGGGGGCTCCCCACGGCGCCCCACGGACACCCCACGGCACCCCACACCCCTCCGACTGCCCCGACACCCTCAAGCCCCCCCCGGGCTCCCCCCCAGGCTCTCCATGGCACTGTGAGCGCCGTGGGGACCCCCCCGTGCCCCCCCCCGTGTTCCCTATAGCCCCACAAGCAGCCCGCACCCCCCCCCGGCTACCCCCCCCACCCCACGCTCCCTATAGCCCTGCGAGCGCCCCAGGGATTCCCCCCCCCCCCGGGCTCCCTATAGCCCCCCCACAAGCACCCCGGGGACCCCCCAGCCCCCCCCCCGGGGCTCCCTATAGCCCTGCAAGTGCCCCGAGGACCCCCCCGAGCCCCCGTGTCCCCCCCCCCCAGGCTCTGGCGCAGGGAAATGAGTCACCGGCACCTCCGCAGAGCTGCGGGGCCCCGTCCCCCCCCCCCGCTCCCCCCCGATGCCACCGCATCCCCCCCCCAAAACCCACCCTTCTCCCTCCCTGCCCGGCCCCCTCCGACCCCCCCCACCCCGAACAGCCCCATAGCAGATGTTTGGGGGGGGGCGAGACACACACACCTCTGTGCCCCCCCCAAACTGGGGGGGGGGGTCCCTCGTGCTGCCACTGCCCCGGTGACAGGTTGGGGGGCGGGGGGGGGGGATCGGCGTTTTTTGCCCCCCCCAACCCCGGTTTTGCCCCTCTTTTTTGCCCCCCCTCCAGGAGGACGAGTCGCCCCGCAGCGTCCTGGAGGAAATGGGGCTGGCGTAGCCCCCCCCCCACCGTGACCCACTGTGACCCCCCCCACGCACCCCCCCCCACCCACCAACACCGCGCCGGGGGGGGCAGGGGGGAGGGCAGAGAGGGGGCCAAGGACCCCCCCCCCCCACGGCGGCCACGGTGGTGTGGGGGGGGAGCGGGGGGGGGACAGCGCATCTCTGCCGCCCCCCCCCCCAACATGGGGACCACCGGGGGGGGCTCGGACCCCCCCCAAAACTGTAAATATAAATATATATATAGGGATGGGCAGCACCGGGGGGGGGGGGCGGGCCCATCTGCCCCCCTTCTTGTGGGGGGGGGGACCCAGGGGGGGGACACGTGGCTGGGACCCCCCCACACCCGCCCCGCTAGGGCTGCCTGCAGCTCCCAGAGAGGGGTGGGGGGCAAGGGGACCCCCCCCACACCCTCATTTGGGGGGGGGGCGCCTGGGTGTGTGGGGGTTGGACCCCCCCGCACCCATCACACCCCCCCCGGCCGTGGGACCCCCCCCCCATTTGGAATAAAGCGGTCGGACTCTCGTCCTGTGCCTGGTGCTTGCTGGGGGGGGGGGCACCCGGACGCCTGGGCCCCTTGAGAGCCCCCCCGGGGAGAGGAATACAGGAGACACCCCCCCCCGGGGGTCTACCCGGATGCCTGGGCCCCCCGGGGGCGCCGCGTGTCCGTGGCCGAGGGGAGAGGAGCCTCGTGGGGGGGTGGGATGGGAGGGGGGGGGCGGGGCCGCCCGGACGCCTGGGCCCCCGTACACGCTTCGAGTAACTCGTGTACTAAAATAGTCGCTTTTATTCGTTAGCAAAAGTTCGTGATTCCGGGGTTATTTACACCGGGGGGGGGGGGGCGGGGGGGGGGGGCAACACGCATGGCGGGGGGGGCAAACTGGGAGCACTGGGAATACTCAGGGTGGGGTGGGGGGGAGCTGGGAGGGCGACGGAGGCGCTGGCCGAGGGGGGCTGGGATTGGGGGGGGGGATTTGGGGGCGGTCGGAGGATTTGGGGGGGTTAAAGCATTTGGGGAAGTTTCGGGGGAGTCGGAGGTTTTGGGGGGGTCGGAGGTTTGGGGGGGAAGTTGGGGGTCAGAGGATTTGGGGGGTCGGAGGGTTTGGGGGGAAGTTCGAGGGGGGTCGGAGGTTTGGGGGGGGTCGGAGGTTTTGGGAGGAAGTTTGAGGGGGGTCGCAGGTTTTGGGGGGAGTTTCGAGGGAGGGGCGGAGGGTTTTGGGGGGAATTCTGGGGGGGTCGGAGGTTTTGGGGAGAGTTTCGGGGGGCTCAGAGGGTTTTAGGGGGTCGGAGGGTTTTGGGGGGAAGTCTGAGGGGGTCAGAGATTTGGGGGGAGTTTCGGGGAGGGTCGGAGGGTTTTAGGGGGTCGGAGGGTTTTAGGGGGAAATCTGGGGAGGGTCGGAGGCTTGGGGGGAGTTTCGGGGGGGGGTCGGAGGGTTTTGGGGGGAGTTTCGAGGGGGGGGGTCGGAGGATTTTGGGGGGAGAGGGGGAAGGTTGGAAGGGGGGGGGGTTGGGAAGGGGGAGGTTCATCCGAGCAGGCAGGGCCTCGGGCGGGCGCCTTCGAGGGGTGGGTGGGTGGGTGGGTGGGCGGGCAGGGGGGGGCTCCTCGGCGGGGCGTCACGGGCGCCGGCGGCCCGGCGCCGCCAGCACCCGGCCCAGGTAGTTGCGCAGCTCGTCGTCCCGCAGCAGCGGCGGCAGCGGCGGCGGCGGCGGCGGGCGCCGGGGCGGCGCGAAAGTCCGCGCCGAGATGCGGTTGGAGAGCGGCAGCGGCGGCAGCGGCGGCGGCGGCGGCGGCTCCTCCTCGGGCAGCGCATTGCTGCTCCAAGCGCCATCGCCGCCGTCGTCCTCGTCGCGCACGGAGGAAGGCGGCGGCGCTGCGTCTTCATCCTCCTCGTCCTCCTCGTCGTCCTCCTCCTCCTCCTCCTCCTCGGCGGCGGCGGCGTCGTCCTGCCGCCGCTTCTGCTCCACGTCGCGGATGATGTCCACCACGTCGTCGGCGGGCAGGTGCAGCTTGCTGGAGAGCTCGATGAGCTGGTCGATGGTGCCGGGGTCGAGCTCGTCGGCGGCGGCCGAGGCCGAGGAGCCGCCGCCGGTGCCGCCGCCGGTGCCGCCGCCGGTGCCGCCGCCGGCCTCCTCGGAGCGCTTGTCCTCGGCGGCGGCCGCCGGCACCACCGCCGGGCCCCGGAGCAGGTAGCGCAGCAGCAGGTCGGAGGCGAGGTCGGCCAGGCGCTCCTCCTCGGCGGCCGCCCTGCGGGCCGCCTCCGCTTGCCGCCGGCTCTCGGCCAGCTCCTCGTAGCGCCGCTCCAGCAGCCGCCGCTCGAGGCTCTGCCGCCGGCGCAGCTGCCGCGAGCCGGCCCAGGCCCAGCTGCTGCCGCCGCGACCACCGGCACCACCACCGGCACCACCACCACCACCACCACCGCGACCACCGCCGTGCTGCTGCTGCTGCCGCTGCCGCTTCGCCTCGGCCCGCAGCCGGCCCAGCTCCTCCAGCTCCTCCAGCACCTCGTTGGGCGCCGCCGGGCCGCCGAGGCCGCCTGTCGCCGCGCCGCCTGTTGTTGCTGCGGCGGTGGTGGTTGTCAGCCCTCGTTTAGCCAGGCCCGGGGCTACCGGGTTGCCGGGGGGGCCCGGCCGAGCGGCGGCGGCGGGGGGCAGCGGCGGGGGGGGCTGCGGGCGGCTCTGCACCAGGAGGCTGAGGGAGAGCAGCAGCGCGGCGCTGCGCAGCGGCCGCTGCGGGGGGGCCGGCATGGCGCCTGCGGAGGGGGGGGGGGGCACCTCCGTGAGGACCCCCCCCACATACCCACACCCTGCTCTGCTCTGCTCTGCTCCTCCTTCCCCCCCCCCCCCTGCAGCACCCTTCCAGGACCCTCTTTGCACCCTCTGCCCCACACCTCGGCGTTCCCCCCCGCCCCGTGCAGTTCCCTGCTATGGGTCGTGTGGGCCCCCCCCCGTCATGTTCTCCCGTGCCCAGGGACTCCCCCCTCAGCACCCCCATGGGGGAGGGGGACACCCCCCCTCGGCGCCCCTCAGGGCCCCCTCCTCAGCACCTCCATGGGGGAGGGGGATGCCCCCCCCAGAGACCCCTCAGCACCCCAAATTGGGAAGGGGAACACCGCCCCGGCCATGGGTGGCCCCCACCATGCACGAGGGAGGCCCCATGCACACGCATGCACACACACACACACGTACGTGCGTGCGTCACCTTTGCACACGCCCGTGGCACATACATTACCCGCAACAGCCACCCACGTGCCCGCACACCCAGTGCGCACAGCCGGCAGCGAGCACAGCCACACACGCGCAGCAAGGTGGGGAGCACGCACACCCGCATGCACACCCACACACGCGCATGCGCACACACACACACACACACACACACACACACACGCGAGACCCCCCACCCGGCACAAACAGCCGCAGCACCCACACCCCGTCTGACACACACACACCGCTGATACACCCCCACGGGCACACACCCCCATGCGTGCACACTCACTGAGGCTGGCTGTCACAGGCGCACGCATGCACACCCAGCAGACACTGACACCCGCGTGCAAAGCACAGCCCTGAGCCGCACACCCACACCCTGGGCACACGCACACACCCAGCGGGGGACTGTACACACACACACACACATAAACACCGCGGGTGACTGTACACACACACACACGCACACACGCCCGCACATACACTGCAGGCGACTGTGCACACACACACACACGCACATCCACACGCGCACACCCACACACCGCTGCAGCCCCCGCCCCCGCGGGGTCCTCCCCGCCCCGCCCTGTCCCCGGGGTCCCCTCGAGACCCTCCGCAGCCCCCCCCAGCCCCTTCGTGCCCCACAGGTACCCCCCGAAGCCCAAACAGCGCGGAGCCTCCCCGCCGCCCGCCATGGCTCATCCCCGGACCCCTCCCCTCCCGGGGCGCCCCCCCAAAGGCTCTACCCCCCCCCCCACCGCGGGGATCCGGGGGGGGGCTCAAGGGGTATTTACCGCCTGGGGGGGGCGGGACGAGGGGCATTTACCCCCGGGCGGGGGGGGGGGAGGGCAAGAGGTATTTACCGGCTCCCCGGTGGTGGTGGTGGTGGGGGGTCTTTACTGCTCTGGGGTGTCTCTCCCGGCCCGATCCCTGCGCGGTGTCGGCGGCTCCTGCCGGTGCCGGTTCCCGGTGGCGGTTCCCGGTTGCCGGGGCCGGTGGCGGTTCCTGGTGGCGGTTCCCGGGGCCGGTGGCGGTTGCCGGTTCCCGGGTGCCGGGGCCGGTTCCCGGTGGCGGTTCCCGGTTCCCTGGTTCCCGGTTCCCTGGGTCCGGGTCCCCGGTTCCCGGCGCCTCGTCGCGGTCCCGCCGTTCAGCACCCTGGACAGCGGCGCGCGCCCGCCTATATACGCGCGGGCGGGCCCACGTGGGGGGTCTCCATTGACGTCAATGGCCCATTCATAAAATCCGGCCGGGATCGGGGAAGGGGGGCGCGTCGCGCGCATGCGCAGATCTCGCCCCCCCCCCTCCTTTCTCTCCGGAGCGGCCCCGGCATGAATGAACGCGGCGGGGGGGGGGGGGGGGGGGATGAATGGGGCGCGCGACGCGCCGGAGTTTGGGGAGTTGGGGCGGGGGGGGGGGAGCTGCGCCGTGATGAATGAACGGAAGAGGAGGATGAATGGAGGGGGCGGGGCGGGGGCAAGAGCAGGGGCGCGCGTCCTTACACACACACACACACACACACGTATCCTTCACACACACACACTCACTCACTCCTCTCCTTGTCCCCCTGCCCCCGCACACATCACCCCCCGCCTCAGGTTCATGCTCCCCCCCCCCCGGCCCTTTGCAAGGACACCCGTGGCTCTTGCAAGGACACGCACACACACGCACACGCTACAGCCTGCTGCATGCACACACCTCCCCGTGCACAGTCAGTCACACACACGCGCACACGCACGCACACACAAAGCGTGGCGCTGACTCCCTCCCAGGACGTGAGCAAGCTGCACATCGGGGGTCGGCGGGGGGGCACAGAGGGTTTGGGGGGGGTTGTGTGTGTGTGTGCGCGTGCACGGGGTGGGGGGTGGGGGGGGTGCACGGAGCGCGTGGGAGCGCTCGCACCCCCACCCCCCCCGCCCAGCGCTGCAGGACGAGGTGACTCACCAATGCAGGGGTGTGAGTGTGAGTGCGTGTATAAGTGTGAGTGTGTGTGTGTATTATGGGGGCTGTTGGGGGGGGAGACACCATAAATAGCGCCGACCCCTGCACCCCCCCCCACGACCCCCCTCTCCCCCCGGGCCGGACACACTGCGGGGGGGGGGGATGAGTCACTAATTGCCGCAGCCGAGTGCTCCGTGCCCCCCCACACAACCCGCAGCTCTGGCAGGATGTATAGGGATGTATAGGGACAAGGACACCGTGGGAGGGCTGTATAGGGGCTGAGGGGGGCTGTGTGAGGACAAGAGGTCTGCGCGGAGGCAAGGGGACTGTATAGGGCCAAGGGGCAGGCTGTATAGGGATCTGGGGGGCCGTGGAGGTTGTAGGGGGGCTGTATGCAGCCTGTCTGGGGACAACAGGGGGGGCTGGAGGGATGTATAGGGATGTATGGGGCCTGGGAGGACTGGGAGGGGGCTGTATAGGGCCAAAGGGGAGGCTGCATAGGGGATCTGGGGGGCTGTGGAGGTTGTAGGGGGCTGTATGCATCCTGTCTGGGGACAACAGTGGGGCTGGAGGGATGTAAAGGGGATGTATGGGGCCTGGGAGGACTGGGAGGGGGGCTGTGTAGGGCCAAGGGGGGGGCTATACAGGGCTGTCTGAATGAGGGGAGGGGGGTCTATAGGGACAAGTGGGGCTGCCTTAGGGCGCTGCCTTAGGGCCTGCATAGGGGCTGTCTAGGGGCAGGGAGGGGGCTGCATGTGGGACGCAAGGGACTGGGGGGTTAATGGGGGCAAAGGGGCTGGGGACGGGGCTATGGGGACTGGGAGGACTCTATAGGGGCAGGGGAGGCTGCGTGGCTATATAGGACTGGGGGGATGCAGGGGTCTCATGGGAGAGGGCGGTTATATAGGGGCTGGGGGCTGTATAGGCCCCGGGGGCAGGACTCTTGGGGGAGGTGTAGGTCCATAGGAGCTGTGTAATTTTGAAGGGGCTCTATAGGTTCAGGGGGCTGCAGACACGGGAGGGAGCAGAACTGCTGGGGGGATTGTATAGGGGGGCTGTATAGGGGCTGGGGGTGTTGTATATGATTTGGGGGGTTGTACAGTTGCCAGAGGGTTGTATAGGGGCTGAGAGGGGGTGTATAGGTGCTGGAGGGTTGTATAGGAGCTGAAGGGGGTGTGTAGGGGCAGGGGGATGTATAGGGACTGCGGTGGTTGTATAGGTTGGGGGTTGCATAGGAGCTAGAGGAGCTGTATGGGTGCTGAGGGGGGTTGTATAGGAGCTAGGGGGTTGTATAGGAGATGGGGGTGGTATAGGGGCTGGAGGGCTGTATAGGGGCTGGGGGTGTATAGAAGCTGAGGAGGTTGTATAGGAGCTGGGGGGGGTGTATAGGTGTTGGTGGGGTTGTATAGGTGCTGGGGGTTGTATAGGAGCTGGGGGGTTGTATAGGGGCTGAGGGTTGTATAGGTGCTGAGGGTGTATAGGTGCTGAGGGGATTGTTTAGGGGTTGGGGGTTATATAGGTGCTGGGGGGGGTTGTGTAGGTGCTGGGGGGGTTATACAGATGTCGGAGGGGATGTATAGGTGCTGGGGGGTTATATAGGTGCTGGGGGGTTTATAGAGGTGCTGGGAGGTGTATAGGGGCTGGGGGGGCTGCAGAGCTGCCGCGGGGGGGTCTGCAGCGGCCCCCCTCACCCTCGCCCTCCCCCCGCCTGTCTCCCGTCGATGATTCACCCTGCGGCAGTGGCGCCCCCCCTCCCCCCCGGAGGTGCGGGGGGGGGGAGGGGTAGCGGTGACGTCACCCCGGGATCACGTGGGGGGGGTCTCCTACCGCAGAGGCAGGATTAACCCCCCCCGCCCCCACCCCCCGCCCTTGGGGCTGGGGGCGACCCCATGCGTTCACCCTCCCCCCCCCGGATGCCTGGGCCCCCCCCGACGAGCTTGGGGGGGGGTCTGTGGCCTCCCCTCCCCCCCTCCACCTTCTTGGATGCCTGAGTCACTACGGGGGGGGGGAAGCGGGGGGGGCTGAGTCCCCTGCGCCCCCCCCCCCCCCCGGGGAGGCTGCCTGGGCTCTGCCGGCCTTGCACAAGCAGCAGCGTTGCACGAGCAGCAGTGTCGCACGAGCAGCAGCATCACACGAGCGCTGGTATCGCACGAGCAGCAGCATTGCACGAGCACCAGCATCGCACGAGTGCCGGCATCACATGAGCACCGGCATTGCACAAGCAGCAGCATCGCACGAGCACCAGCATCGCACAAGTGCCAGCATTGCACAAGCACCAGCTTTGCACGAGCAGTGGCCTCGCACAAGCACCGGCCCTGCACAAGTGCCTGTGCTGAACGAGTGCCAGCATTGCACGAGCAGCAGCATCGCACAAGCACCAGCATTGCACAAGCACCAGCTTTGCACGAGCACCAGCCTTGCACAAGTGCCTGTGCTGAACGAGTGCTGGCATCGCACAAGCCCCGGCCCTGCACCAGCTCCAACCTCGTACGAGCACGAGCGCCAGCCTTGCACGAGCACCAGCCTTGCACGAGCGCCCGCCTTGCACAAGTGTCACCGTTGCACAAGAGCCAGCATTGCAGGAGGGTCAGCCTTGCACGAGTGCCGGCCTTGCACGAGCACCGGGCGGCACCGTGCGACGTGTCGCCTGCTGCCGGCACCGCGTTGCACGAGGCACTGTGGGGCCCATTACACCCCGGGGGGGGGGGGGAGTGACTGTCACACACACAGGCGGGGGGGGGGGAAGAGTTGTGTGAGGGGAGTGTGCAAGGACCGGCTGCGCCCATGCACACGCGTGTGCAAGGCCAGCGGTGCCCCCGTGCGAAGGGGGAGGAAACACGTGCAAAGAGGGAGGCAAAAGCAGGGCTGTTTGGGGGGGGGGGAGGGGGGTTGTCCATGATTCCCGCGCCGGTTGCCATGGCAGCCGTTGCTAGGGTGCCGTGGCCCCATGGCGGTTGCCATGGCAGCCGTTGCTAGGGTGCCGCAGCCCCATGGCATTGCTCTGGGTACAGCAGCCCCAGCCGTTGCTACGGCAGCGGTTGCCCGCGGTACCGTCCCCCCCCCCCCCCCCGCCCCGGCTGTTGCTATGGCAGCGGTTGTGAGGGGACCGGCATCACCAGACCCCGTCGCTATGGCAGCCGTTGCTAGGCGACCAGCATCATGGTTGGGGTGACGCTCCCCCCCCCCCCCGCTGCCCCCAGCTCCAGGCTTCGCAGAGCCAAGAGGGGGCCCAGGCATCCGGGTGCCCCGGGGCGCGACATGCTCACACACGCACACACCGATTGCACCCCCGTGGCATTGCACGCCCACCCTTGCACACCACCTGCATTGCACAGGCATCCTCCTGCCGTGTATTGCCCGACCCCTGCCTTGCACGCGCACCCCCGGCATCGCACGCACTCAGCCCCCGTTGCACCCACCATCCGTATTGCACATGCACCCGGGTTGCACACCCCACATTGCACACGCACAAACACCCCTCCCATTGCATCCCCCCAGCATTGCACGCACACCCCGGTTGCACGCCTGCCCACCATTTCCCCCCCCATTGCACACCCCCTATTGCACACACACCCATTGCACTCCCCCCATTGCACACCCCCTCCCATTGCACACATCCCGGCATTGCACACACACCCCACTTCCATAGCACTCCTGCCATTGCATCCCCCCCCCCACACCCCCCCGCGTTGCACACCCCCCCACACACACACTCATTGCACTCCCCTCATTGTACACCCCCCCACTGCACACCCCCGTGTTGCACACACCCACCCATTGCACTCCCCCCATTGCACACACACACACATTGCACTCCCCCCGCATTGCACTCCCCATTGCACCCCCCCGCATTGCACTCGCCCCCATTGCACCCCTCCATTACACTCCCCCCCATTGCACACATCCCCCCATTGCACCCCTCCATTGCACTCCCCCCATTGCACACATCCCCCCCATTGCACACACACATCCCCCCCATTGCACACATCCCCCCCATTGCACACACCCCTCCCATTGCACCCCCCCATTGCACCCCCCCATTGCACTCCCCCCATTGCACCCCCCCCCGCCGCCCCCCCTCCCCCCGGGCGCGGGGGCCGCGCATGCGCGCCGCGCGGGCCAGGCTTGCGGGCGGCGCGCGCCGCGGCCGGCAGCCGGCGCCGTGGCTTAGTTGGTTAAAGCGCCTGTCTAGTAAACAGGAGATCCTGGGTTCGAATCCCAGCGGTGCCTCCTTTTACCGGGGGGGGGGGGGGAACCTCGGCCGGGGGGGGGGGCGAACGGGGCAGGGGGAAATGGGGGGGGAGAATGGGGGGTGGACGAACCGGGCAGGGGGACGAACCGGGCAGGGAGGGAGGGGGGCGAACCGGGCAGGGGGGAATGGGGGGGGGGGCGAGCCGGGGGCCGGGGGGTGGGGAGGGGGCGAACAGGGGTGGGGGGGAGGATGGGGGGGGTGTCGGGGGGCGAACAGACCCGAGGAGAGGGAAATGGGGGGGGGGGGGGAACCGGGTCGGGAGGAGGGGGGGAATGGGGGGGGGGGCGAACAGGACCGGGGGGGGGGTAAAATGAGGGGGGGGGCGAACTGGGGCCAAGGAGGCGGAAAAGGGGGGGGGTCTTCGGATCGGGGGGGGGGGCAAGGGGCCGGGGGGGGGATTTGGGGGCCGGGCTGTGCCTTAGGCCTAAGGGGAGTCGGTGCAAGGGGGGGGTGAAGGGGGGGGGGGCACAAACCCTGTATGGTGCTGGGGGGGGGGGCGAAGCTGCGGGGGGGGGGGGGTCTGTACATGGGGGGAGTGCAAAGGGGGGGGGCACAAACCCTGCATGGTGCTGGGGGGGGCGAAGCTGCGGAGGGGGGGGGTGTCTGTGCAAGGCGGGGGTGAAAGGGGGGGCACAAACCCTGCATGGTGCTGGGGGGGGGGTCCAAGCTGCGGGGGGGGTGCGACCCCCCCCGGGGGTGCGGACCCCCCCAGTGCAGCCCCCACCCGCGCAGCACTGGGGTGCGACCCCCCCCGGACCCCCCCAAAGGACCCCACTCCCCGCGCAGCACCGGGCTGCGCCCCCCCCGGGGCCCCTCCCGGGAGTGCGACCCCCCCCGGACCCCCCCCCCCCGGGGCTGAGACCCCCCCGGGCCGCCCTAACGGAGCCCCTCCTCCCGCGCAGCACTGGGGTGCGCCCCCCCTCGGGGCCCCACCCGGGAGTGCGACCCCCCCGGTCCCCCCCACCGGGGTGCGCCCCCTCCCGACCCCCCCTCCGGGGCTGCGCCCCCCCCGGGCCTCCCCAAAGGACCCCTCCCCGCGCAGCACCGGGGGTGCGACCCCCCCCCGGGCCCCCACCCCAGGGGTGCGCCCCCCCCCGGGCCCCCCCAAAGGACCCCTCCCCACGCAGCACCCGGGGGTGCGACCCCCCCGGGCCCTCCCCGGGTCTGCGACCCCCCCTCGCCCCCCCCCCAATGGAGACCCCCACCGCACAGCACCGGGGGTGCGACCCCCCCCCCACGAGCCCCCCCAGTGCAGCCCCCCCCACCCCCACCATGCACCCAAAGGTGCGAGACCCCCCAAACCCCCTCAAAAGCAGCGCCTCCCCCAATGCAGTACCCCCCCCCAGTTGCAACCCCCCCCCCCCGGTGCATCTACCCCCCGCATGTGCTATTGCCCCCCCTCAGGGTGGATCTACTCCCCCCGCATGTGCTATTGCCCCCCCAAGGGTGCATCTACTCCCCCCCCCGAGGGTGCACCTGCCCCCCCCCCCCCGCCCAGGGTGCTGCTGCCTCACCGAGGAAGAGGAAGGTGAACATCCACTGCAGCACGCACAGCGCCTGCACCCAGCGCCGCCAGGCTCCGGCCATGGCCTGGGGGGGGGCGGGATGGGGGGGGGGGGACACGGGGGACCCCCCCCCAGCACCCCGGGGTGCCCCTGGCCCTCGGGCACCTCCTCGCCGGTGCCACGCGCAGCTCCGGCGCCGCACTTTGCCCTCAGCGAGGGAGGGGCCCAGGCGTCCGGTGGCCTCTTGGGGGGGGGGGAAGGGGAGGGAACGGAGATTCCCCCCCCCCAGCACCCCAGCACACCCTGGTACCCCAAAATACCCACCTCACACACACCCCAACACCCCCAAACCCCAATGTCCCTCCTGGGCCCCCACAAATCTACCCCAGCACCCCAAAATACCCACCTCACACACACCCCAACACCCCCAGACCCCAATGTTCCCCCCGGGCCCCCCACAAAATCCACCCCAGCACCCCAAAATACCCACCTCACACACACCCCAACACCCCCAGCCCCCCAGGTCCACCCAGGGCCCCCAAAAATCCTGACCTCAGTCCTTCAGCACCCCAAAAACTTCCTTCCCTCCCCACCCTCCTCAGCCCCCCCCCAATTCCCCCCAGCACCCCAAAAAGCAACAGATGCCCCCAGACGAGCTGGTTTATTGGAGGGGAGTTGGGGGGTGACACAGGGGAGTCCGGGGGGACCCAGGCATCCGGGGGGGTCCCCGGCCCTAGACGAAGGTGAGGTGCTGCTCGGGGGGGAGATCCTGTAACAGCAAGGAGGGGCCCAGGCGTTCGGGTACCCCCCTCGCTCCCCCCTTTCCAAATCCCAGGAGACCCCCCCCAGACTCACCAGTCCCCCATTTGGGGGGATCCTTCGCTCAGGGCCCAGGCGTCTGGGCCCCCTGGTGCCACGCCCCCCCCAAAACCTCCCAGCCCTGGGCACCCCCCAACAAGGGGCCCAGGCGTCCGGGCCCCCTGGTGCCACACCCCCCCCCCATACCTCCCAGCCCTGGGCACCCCCCCAACAAGGGGCCCAGGCGTCCGGGTTCCCAGACCCAAGGAGACCCCCACCACACACACACACACACCCAGGGCCTAAAGGGGGCCCAAGCATCCGGGAGAGGCACAGGGACCCCCCGCCATAGGGGTACCCCAATCCCGCCCCCAGGACCCCCTCCGGGTCCCCCCACCCACCCACGGCAAAGAGCAGCACGCATGGCTGCCCTGGGGGCCCAGGTGTCCGGGAGGGGCATGGGGAGCCCCCCCCAACAGGAGTACCCCTCCCTGGGACCCCCCCCTTTGGGACCACCCCCCCCAAAAGGGGCACCCCAACCCCTGCTCCACTGCCCCCCCCCGGGGGCACCGGGCGCCGCTTGGGCCAATGGCCAGGCAACAGCTGGGGCTTGTGCAAACGCGTGTGCAAGGCTGGGGGCTTGTGCGATGGTCAGGACTTGTGCAAATGCCGGTGCAACGCTGGGGGCTTGTGCAAACGCGTGTGCAAGGCTGGGGGCTTGTGCGATGGTCAGGACTTGTGTAAATGCCGGTGCAACGCTGGGGGCTTGTGCAAACGCTTGTGCAAGGCTGGGGGCTTGCACAATGGTCAGGACTTGTGCAAACGCCTGTGCAACACTGGGGGCTTGTGCAAACGCTTGTGCAAGGCTGGGGGCTTGCACAATGGTCAGGACTTGTGCAAACGCCTGTGCAACACTGGGGGCTTGTGCAATGGTCAGGACTTGTGCAAACACCCGTGCAATGCTTGGGGCCTGTGCAAACACCTGTGCAACGGTCAGGACTTGTGCAAACACTTGTGTAACTGTCAGGACTTGTGCAAATGCCTGTGCAACACTGGGGTCTTGTGCAAATGCTTGTGCAACACTGGGGGCTTGTGCAATGGTCAGGACTTGTGCAAACGCCTGTGCAATGCTGGGGGCTTGTGCAAATGCCCGTGCAACAACTAGGGATTGTGCAAATACCTGTGTAATAACCAGGGCTTGTGCAAACACCTGTGCAACGTCTGCGGCTCATGCACACGCCCGTGCAAGGCCGCGGGGTCGTGCACACGCCCGTGCAATGTCTGCAGCTCATGCACACGCCCGTGCAAGGCCACGGGGCCGTGCACACGCCCCCCGCGACACCCAGGGTCGTGCAAACGCTCGTGCGACGCCCACGAGCAACGGACCCAGGCGTCCGGGCACCCCCACAGATCGGGGCGGGGCTGGGCTGGTGTTGGGGGGGGGGGGACGACGACACCCCCTCCCCGCCCAGCGGGACCCGCCGCCGGGCACTGGGATGAACTGGGAGGCGCTGGGAGGAGCCGGGACGCCGGCGTTTATTGGGCTCGTTTACAGCGCAGGTATTTACGGGGGGGCTGTGGGCGTCGCCCCCCCCCCCCCCACGGTGACACCTGCCCCCAGCCCTGGGGGGTCTCGCGACGGGGGCGTCAGACCCTGGGGGGCATCAGGGACACCCGGGTCATCCCCCCTCTGACCCCGCAGAGGGGTCCTAGGACCCTTGGGGACAGCGGGCACACCCGGGTCACCCCCCTCCGTCCCCACAGAGGGGTCCTGGGACCCTTGGGGACAGCGGGGACACCCGCGTCACCCCCTCCGACTCTGCAGAGGGGTCCTGGGACCCTTGGGGACAGTGGGGACACCCGCGTCACCCCCTCTGTCCCCACAGAGGGGTCCTAGGACCCTTGGGGACAGCGGGGACACCCGGGTCACCCCGTCCGTCCCCGCAGAGGGGTCCTGGGACCCTTGGGGACAGCGGGGACACCCGGGTCACCCCCTCCATCCCCACAGAGGGGTCCTAGGACCCTTGGGGACAGCGGGGACACCCGCGTCACCCCCTCCGACTCCGCAGAGGGGTCCTGGGACCCTTGGGGACAGCGGGGACACCCGGGTCACCCCCTCCGACTCTGCAGAGGGGTCCTGGGACCCTTGGGGACAGTGGGGACACCCGGGTCACCCCCTCCGTCCCCGCAGAGGGGTCCTAGGACCCCTGGGGACGTCAGCAGTCCTGAGGTCACCCCCCGTCCCCACAGAAGGATCCTAGGACACATCAGGACACAAGGGGACACTCAGGTCACCCCCCTTTGTGCCCCACCCTCCCCGCTCCCCCCCTCCCCCACAGAGGGGCTCCGCAGCGTCACTGGGTAGACTGGGGAGACTGGGCCACGGTGCCGGGGGCCCCGTTGGCCTTGCCGAAGGGGGCGGAGGACGGCTGGGGACTGTCCCCGGGCTCGGGCTTGGCGGCGGGGACGGCGGGGACGGCGGAGACGGCGGCGGCGGCGCCGGGGGACGCGGTGGCCGAGGGGGACAGCTGGGGGCCCGGGGTGCCGGCGCCCGGCGGGGCGCCCGCGCCGGCCTTGCCTTCGCCGGCGGGCGGCAGGGACACCACGATGTACTTCTGGACGCTGCCGGTGACGGTGGCGCTGGGGGCCGTGGGCGCCGCCGACACCAGCTTCACCACGGGCTGCACGCTGGGCACCGTCGTGGTCACCGGCGACGTGGCCGTGGGCGCCGGGCTCGTGCTGAAGGTGATCACCTGCGCGGCACGGGGACCTTCAGGGCACGGGGACACGGGAACCGCCAGGCGCGTGGCGATGGGGACACGGGGACCATCGGGGGCACGGGGACGGGGGGAACTGTCACGGGCATGGGGACAGTGACCATCAGGGCATGGAGACCAGGACCTGGGGACCATCAGGGGCATGGAGACCAGGACCTGGGGACCATCAGGTGCACAGGGTCCAGGACATGGAGACCATCAGGTGCACAAGGACCATCAGGGCATGGAGACCAGGACCTGGGGACCATCAGGTGCACAGGGACAAGGACATGGGGACCATCAGGGCATGGGGATGAGGACCTGGGGACCATCAGGGGCATGGAGACCAGGACCTGGGGACCATCAGGTGGTGCACAGGGACCAGGACATGGAGACCATCAGAGGCACAGGGACCATCAGGGGCATGGAGACCAGGACCTGGGGACCATCAGGGTCATGGGGATGGGGGACCTGGGGACCATCAGGGCATGGGATCAAGGGACATGGGGATCGTCAGGGCTCAGGGACAGTCACGGACGTGGGCGTGGGGGACATGGGGCCTGGGGGGGGGGACGATGACGACGATGCAAGGACGGTTGGGGACACGGGGCCCATCGGCGGGTACCTGCTGGGAGGCGCTGGTCCCCGAGGCCGAGGACATGACGATGAACTTGGTGGGGGGCGGCGAGGGCTGCGTGGGGGTGCCGGGGCGCCCCGACACCAGCGTCTGCACGGGCAGCGTGATGGCGCTGGGCACCTTGATGATGCTGGGGGGCCGCGGGGGCCCCCCCTGGCCCTGGGGCGCCTGCGACAGCGTCAGCGTGGGCCGCGGCTGCGGGGACGGGGACGCTCGCGCTGGCACGGCGGCGGGGGGGCCGCGCGCCCCCGGGGGCGCCGGTCCCCTCCCCTGCAGCCCCCCCACCCCCACCCCACCCCACCCCAGCCCGGGTGCCCCCTTCTCTGCTCTCCCCACTTGACCTGCTGGCCTCCACCATGTGGGTGCAGAGCAGCACGTCCCCCCCCAAAGTGTCCCCATGTCCCACCCCGTGTCCCCCCGTGTCCCCACGCCCAACTGGGTGATGGTCAACGCGGTGCACTTGACCTGCTGGCCTCCACCACGTGGGTGCAGAGCAGCACGTCCCCCCCATGTGTCCCCATGTCCCACCCCGTGTCCCCACGCCCAACTGCGTGATGGTCAACGCGGTGCACTTGACCTGCTGGCCTCCACCACGTGGGTGCAGGGCAGCACATCCCCCCCCAACGTGTCCCCATGTCCCACCCTGTGTCCCCCCGTGTCCCCATGCCCAACTGGGTGATGGTCCCCGTCCCCACGCCCAACTGCGTGAAGGTCAACATGGTGCACTTGACCTGCTGGCCTCCACCACGTGGGTGCAGAGCAGCACGTCCCCCCCCATGTGTCCCCATGTCCCACCCTGTGTCCCCCCGTGTCCCCATGCCCAACTGGGTGATGGTCCCCGTCCCCACGCCCAACTGCGTGAAGGTCAACATGGTGCACTTGACCTGCTGGCCTCCACCACGTGGGTGCAGGGCAGCACATCCCCTGCCCTACGCGTCCCCACACCCTTCCCCGCGTCCCCACGTGTCCCCCCCGCGTCCCCACGTGTCCCCCCCCGCGTCCCCGTGCCCACCTGCGTGATGGTGAGCGTGGTGCGGTTGACCTGCTGGGCCTGCATGGCGGCCTGCGCCCGCGCCTTCACCACGTGGGTGCAGAGCAGCGCTCCCAGGTACCCAAAGTCGCTCTTGTAGGAGTCCTGGTTGTCCGGGGGCGGCCGGATCTTGGCCAGCACCGGGGCGCAGTGTTTCTGCGGGGACGCGGGGGCGGCACCGTCACGGCGGCCGCAGGGGACGCGGCGACGTGCGTCCGCGTCCCCCAAGTCCCTGCCCACGTCGCCGGGTCCCACCAGCAGCAGCCCAGCGTCTCCGCGTCCCTCGTCCCGCCAGCAGCGAGGTCCGAACGCGGCGGGCGGGCGGTCGGCCGCCCCGCGGCGCGTCCTCGTGTCCCCTCCCCACGCGTGTGTGTCCCCCCCCTGCCGCAGCGTCCCCAAGCCCCACCAGCAGCAGCGTCTGGACGTGGTCGGCGCCGATCTTGTCGATGTTGCTGACCACGGGGCCCTCCAGGATGCTCCGCACCCGCTCGCCCTCCACTTGCAGCCGGGGCAGGATCAGCGTCTTGATGACCTTGGGGGCGGACGGGACGTCACGGGGCTTGGGGGGGGGGGGGGACATGGGGGGGACACGGGGGACATGCAGTGCTGGGGGGTAGGGGGGGGCCGCAGCGCCGTGGGGGAGATGTGGGGCTGGAGGAAGATACGGCACCGTGGCAGGGACGCGGCTGTGGGGGGGGGGGGGGAGGGACATGACGCCGTGGGGGGGACGGGGGGGACGGGCAGGGATGCGACACCGTGGGGGGGACGGGGGGGTACGTGGTGGCGCGGGGGGGACGGGGAGGGACACAACGCTGCGGGGGGGACGGGGAGGGACGGGGAGGGTCGGGGCGGACGCGATGCCGTGGGGGGGACGGGGAGGGACGCGACACCGTGGGGGGGACGGGGAGGACGTGGTGGCGCGGGGTGGGGGTGGGGGGATGCGAGGGGCACGTGTGACGTGGCGCCGTGGGTCGGTGGGGGACGTGGTGGCGTGGGGTGGGGTGGGTGGGGGGATGCGAGGGGCACGTGTGACGTGGCGCCGTGGGTCGGTGGGGGACGTGGTGGCGTGGGGTGGGGTGGGTGGGGGGATGCGAGGGGCACGCGTGACGTGGCGCCGTGGGTCGGTGGGGGACGTGGTGGCGTGGGGTGGGGTGGGGGGGGGGTGCGAGGGGCACGCGTGACGTGGCGCCGTGGGTCGGGGGCGCGGGGGGGGGGACAGCGGGGACGCTCACGTCGTGGCCCAGCTCGGCCAGCCCCGCGATGGAGCCGTAGCGCGTGGTCCAGGGCGTCTTCTCGTCCACCCAGCTCTGGGGCAGCGGCGTCAGGGGCGGGGGGGGGGGGGCGGGGGGCTGCCCCCTACCCTGCCCCACAGACGGGCCCCCGATCCCCACCGCTGCCCCCCAAACCCAGCCCCAAACCCCCACCGCTGCCCCCAAAGCCCCATCCTTGTCCCCAACCCGGCCCCGAATCCCCCTTCCAGTCCCCCCAGCCCTGCCCCACGGCCACGTCGCTGCCCCATAGCCCTGGTTTTGCCCCCAATCTTACCCCCCCCAGCCCCAATCCTGCCCCCCAGCCCGGTCCCAATCCTGCCCCCCAAGCCCAGCCCCGATCCTGTCCCCCCCCCGGCCCCGATCCTGCCAACCCTGACCGGCCCCGATCCTGCCCCCCTCTCCAGCCCTGCTCCTGCCCCCCAGCCCAGCCCCCAATTTTAACCCCCTGGCCCCGGCCCCAATCCTGCCCCCCAGCTCGGCCCTGATCCTGCCCCCCAGCCCGGCCCCCGATCTTAACCCCCTGGCCCCGGTCCCGATCCTGCCCCCCAGCCTGGCCCCCAATATTACCCCCCGGCCCCGGCCCCGGCCCCGGTCCTGCCTCCCTCCCCTGGCCCCGATCCTGCCCCCCAGCCCAGCCCTGATCCTGCCCCCCAGCCCAGCCCCCAATCTTAACCCCGGCCCCGGCCCCGATCCTGCCCCCCAGCCCGGCCCCGATCCTGCCCCCCAGCTCCTTCCCCAGCTCCTTTTCCGCTGCCCAGCCCTGGTCGTGCACCTCAGCCCCCCGCCCCAGCCGTGCGCCCCACCTCGGCCCCCCGCCCCGACTGCTCCCCCCCCCCCCCCCCGCGCCAGCCTGCCCCCCACCTTGGTGAAGGTCTTGGTGATGCGGGACTGGATGTTGTTCGTGGTGGTGCTGAAGTTCTTGCAGACCTGGGCGACGAGGCGGGCGGCGAAGTCGCGCAGCGCCCAGTGGTTGTCCACGTCGGGGCGGAGGCAGAGCTGCCGGCTCACGATGCACGTCATGACGGCCGGGATGAGCTCGTGGAGCTGCGGGCACGCCGGGCTGAGGCGCGGCGCGGGCCGAACGCAGCCCCGGGGGGCAGCAGCGGGGGGGGGGGGGCTCTAGGGCTTGGCGGGGGGGGGGGGGCTCACGTATTTCTCCAGGTAGAGCGTGGGGTTGTCCATCAGGGCCTTCACCATGCGCATGAGGTAGATGAGCAGCGCCAGGTTGTTCTGCACCACGTTCACGCGGACCTGGGGACGAGCGGGGTCAGCGGGGGACAGCAGGGCCACGCGTGGTCAGGGGCTGGGCGGGGTGGGGGGGTCCCCTCGCGCTCACCCCCTCCGAGATGAAGGTGCTGAAGCGCGGCAGCATCTGGTAGAGGCCAGGGTCGGTGGCGATGCTCTGCAGGGCCTCCTAGGAGGACACGGAGACGTCACAGGGGCTCGGCGATGCCCGGAGGATGCAAGGACAGCAGGACACCCACAGCGAGGGTGCTGGGGACGGCGGGACAGCGGGACACCCACAGTGAGGGTGCTGGGGACCTGGGGACAGCGGGACACCCACAGCGAGGGTGCTGGGGACAGCGGGACACCCACAGCGAGAGTGCTGGGGACCTGGGGACAGTGGGACACCCACAGCGAGGGTGCTGGGGACAGCGGGACACCCACAGCGAGGGTGCTGGGGACCTGGGGACAGTGGGACACCCACAGCGAGGGTGCTGGGGACAGCGGGACACCCACAGCGAGGGTGCTGGGGACAGCGGGACAGGCCCAAGGAGAACCCGGGGACAGCGGGACACCCACAGCGAGGGTGCTGGGGACGGCGGGACAGCGGGACACCCACAGCGAGGGTGCTGGGGATGGCGGGACAGGCCCAAGGAGAACCTGGGGACAGCAGGACACCCACAGCGAGGGTGCTGGGGACCTGGGGACAGCGGGACACCCACAGCGAGGGTGCTGGGGACGGCGTGACAGCCCCAAGAACCTGGGGACAGCAGAACATCCCAGAGGAGGGTGCTGGGGACACAGGGATGGAGGGACATCCCCGAGGACGGTGCTGGGGACATGGGGACGGCAGGACGTCCCTGAGGACGGTGCTGGGGACACGGGGACGGCGGGACGGCCCCGAGGAGGCTGCTGGGGACACAGGGATAGCGGGACGTCCCCGAGGAGGGTGCTGGGGCCCTGTGGACGGTGGGACTGCCCCGAGGACGGTGCTGGGGACACGGGGACGGCGGGACGGCCCCGAGGAGGGCGCCGGGGCCCCGCGGACGGCGGGACGTCCCCGAGGAGGGTGCTGGGGACACAATGACGGCGGGACGTCCCCGAGGAGGGTGCCGGGGCCCCGCGGACGGCGGGACGTCCCCCAGGAGGCTGCTGGGGACACGGGGACGGCGGGACGGCCCCGAGGAGGGCGCCGGGGCCCCGCGGACGGCGGGACGTCCCCCAGGAGGCTGCTGGGGACACGGGGACGGCGGGACGTCCCCGAGGAGGGTGCCGGGGCGCTCACGGCTCGCTTGGCCTCGCAGGAGCCCACGCAGGCCTCCGTGATCTCCTTGTAGTAGAGCTGCTGCTCCACGGAGAGCTCGTGGACGCTGCGCGGCTTCAGCCGCAGCGGGGCCCCCTCCAGCAACGGCCCCTTCTTCTCCTTCCCTGCGGCGGGGCGGGGGCAGAAGAACCAGCCCTGAGCCCCCCCAAAACGCCCCCCGGGATGCCCCGAGACCCCCAGAGGCCCCGAGCCCCCCCAAAACGCCCCGCGGGACGCCCCGAGACCCCCGAAGGCCTCGAGCCCTCCCAAACGCCCCGTGGGACGCCCTGAGCCCTCCCAAATGCCCTGTGGGATGCCCCGAGCCCCCCCGAAACGTCCCGTGGGACGCCCTGAGCCCCCCCCCCAAAACGCTCCACGGGATGCCCCGAGCCCCCCCAGAGGCCCCTGAACGGCCCAAGACCCCCTGAAACGCCCCGTGGGATGCCCCGAGCCCTCCCCAACGCCCTGCGGGACGCCCCGAGCCTCCCTCCCCAACGCCCCAAGCCCTCCCCAACGCCCTGAGCCCCCCAACGCCCCGTGGGACGCCCCCAGCCCCCCCCCCAAACGCCCTGCGGGATGCCCTGAGCCCCCCCAAAGGCCCCGTGGGACACCCCGAGCCCCCCCGAAATGCCCCGCAGGATGCCCCGAGCCCCCTAAAGGCCCCCAGCCCTCCCAAACGCCCCGCCGAGCTGCCCGAACAACCCCCCCCCCTCCCCAGAGCCTCGTGCACACCCCACGGCCCCAGGCCTGCCCCACGGCCCCGACCCACCTTTGCCATCGGGGGCAGCCACGCTCTGACCTTTGCCCTTCAGGGCCCCGTCGTCCTCCTGGCCCGGCTTGGTGGATTTGAGGGGCTCCGTGGCCTCGGCTTTCTGCTGCTCCTTGGGGGCTGGGGGCAAAGCATCAGAGGTCTGGTGGGGGGGGGGGGGAATCTACCCCCAACGGGGGGCAGATCTGCGGTGGAGGGGGCAGAGCTGCCTGGGTGGGGGGCAAATCTGTCCCAGAGAAAGCAAAACTGCCAGTGCTTGGGGGCAAATCTTGCTTTCTGGGGGGGAATCGTGGAGGAAGCAGGGGCAGATCTCCCACTGGTGGGGGGGGGGCAGAGCTCTCCAAGGAGCTGCAGGGGCTGCTCCCCGGACGCCTGGGTCCCTCGCTCACCTGGAGGGGGGTTTTCGGGGATGGCGGGCTGCACCCCCTCGATGCTGAGCCAGTGAGCTGCGAGAAAAGGAACCAAAAGAGGGTGAAAAAGGGGAAAAAAAAATAAAAAGCAAACGTCCCCTCAGCTCTTCCTCGGCCCGGCTGCCGCGGCGGGACCCCGCGCCCCCCCCCCGCCCCCCGGGCCCACCCTTGAGGCAGACGTCGAGGGGGACGCGGGGCAGCGGCGTGTTGATGATGTCGCTCAGGTCGACCTCCTTCTCCTCGTAGAAGTAGAGCTCGCGGCCGCCGCCGCTCGCGTAGCGGAACGGGATGAACTCCTGCGCGTGGAAGCCGTAGAGCGGCTGCGGGGGCGACGGCGGCGTGAGGCGAGGGCCGGCAGTGCTGCCCCCGCCCCAGCAACGCTGCATTCCTGTCCCCCCCCCCCCCCAGCGAGCAATCTTGGGGGACCCAGAGCAGCCTCAGAGCATCCCCGACCCCCCACGGCATCCTCAGAGCTCCTCTGAGCATCCCAGAGCCCCCCAGACCCCTGCCAGGATGCACAGCCCCCCGCCAGGAGCATCCCTAACCCCCCTGACTCCCCCCCAGCTCGTCCCTGCCCCGCCGGCCATGCAGGTCCCCCCAGCACCTCCACGTTCTTGAGTTTGAGGGCGAAGTCGACGTCCCCCGTCGTCAGCTTGCGCCTCTTCCCCATGTGCATGAACTTAAGGGCATCCTGGGGGGAGGGGGAGGGGGGCAAGGAGGGGTGAGAGGGGTCAGCACAGCGGGGAGCCCCTTCCCTGGGGGGCGGGGAGCGGGAGGGGGTGTCACCCCCTTCCCCGAGGCACGGGGGCTCCCGATCGCCTCCGTGCCCCCCCCCCCCGCCCCAGCTCCCCGCCGGGGCCCCCGCACCTGGGCGATCTCCTTGAGGCGGTAGCTGGCCTCGTCGGCCAGGAGCTGGCAGGTCTCCTCGGGCACCTGCCCGATGCCCATGGCCTCGGCCATCACCTTCATGGACTCGGCCGGCAACAGCGTGTGGCTCAGCTTCAGCTTCTTCTCCTCCGCCATCCTCCTCTTCCTCCTCCTCCTCCTCCTCCTCCTGCTCGGGGAGGGGGCCGCGGGGGCCTGGGGGGCGGCAGGGGCAGCGTCCCGCAGGCCGCCCCGACCTACCGAGCACAACGACGCGACCCCGACCCGGAGGCGCTATGGGGCGGGATGGGGCTGGCGCTATGGGGCGGGATGTGGGGAGGGGGGGGCGATATAGGGGTACGGCGGGCGGGCGGGCGGAACGTCCCCGCCGCGGGCATCGCGCCCCCGGGGGGAACCTCAATGCGCGGGCACCGGGGCAGACGGGGGACCCTGATACGGGGGGACCCCCCCTCCTGGGGGGGGGGGGATGCGCATGCGCACATCAAACTCGCACTATCACCCCCCCCCCCCCAAAATAAATAAAAGGCAGCGCGGGGCGGGGGGGGGAGGGGGCGGCGAGACCCCGCCCCCTTCCCGGGGCCCGGCGCCCTCCCCACCCACCTCTCACACCGCCTCCCCCGTGCCCGCCGCCGCCGCCGCCATCTTCGTTCCGCCCCCTCGCCGCTGTCCCCCGCCAGGTCCTGGCCGCTGCGCGCTAAAGGGCTGCGGGGAGCGGGGCGGAGCGGAGCGGGGACACCCCCTCCTTCCCTCCCAGAGGTCTCGCCCCCCCCCCCCACCTTCTGCGGCAGCGGAGCTGAATGAGAAAACTCACTGGAGTTTAACGGGGCTTAAGTGAGCGCCATGGCGGCCGCGGCTCCCGCTACGCTCACTACCGCCCTGCCAGGACCTGGGCGGGCGGGCGAGGCAGTGCGCCTGCGCGTCCCGGCGGAGCCGCCCCCCCCCCCCGCCCCCGCAGCGCGCATGCGCGGTGCCAGCCGGGTTCCCGCTTAAAGGGCCCCGCAACGGGCGCGGGCCGCGAAGGTAACGGGGCTCTTAAAGGGACACTGCCCCGCCCAGGACCCCCAGGGGCTGCGGGGGTCCCCAGGCCCTATAGGGCTGTGCAGACCCTGGTCCGTATAGGGCTATATGGGCCGGGCCCTATGGAGCTATGGAGTCTCTGACGCGCATAAGGGCTATAGGGACTGGTCCACAGGAGACTACAGGGGCCCAGGTCCATATGAGGCCATAGGGACCGAGCCACATGGGGCTACGGGGAACTAGGTTTGTATGGAGCTGTAAGAACCAGGTCATACGGGGTCCCTAGTCCCATGTGGACCAGGGCATGTGGGACTATGAACTGTCTGGTCCATATGGGGCTATATGGACCAGGCCCTATAGAAACCAGGGGCCCTACAGCCCCATACAGACTGGTTCTTACGGCACTATATAGACTGGGCCCCCCACAACCCCGTATGGGCTGGTCCCCACAGTCCCATATGGGCTGGTCCTTACAGGTGTCCCACCCCGGGGCACAGGTCCCCCGATGGACCCCCCCCCCCCTTATCTCAAGCCCAAGAGCTCCCTGCCAGACCCTCCGAGACCTTCCACCACCCTTCAGGACCTGCTGGGACCTCCCTGGAGGGAGCTTTGGGGGGGGGGAGGTCCAGGGGACCCTGGGGGGTAACAGAGGGACCTCAGAGGGTCCCCGGAGGTGGACGGGGGATCCCGGGGCCAAATCCCCTGGGGACGGCGGGGGCGAGGCCGCGAGCAAGGCGAGGGCGAGGTCCCTACCGCGGCAGGCGGAAACGCCTTCTTCTGCTTTTTGTCCCTCGCCGCCTCCCGTCCGCCTCTTTTCCCCCTCCCCAACCCCGCCCCCGCATGGCGGCGCCCGCGGCGGCTCGCTGTAAAGATGGCGTCGCGCAGCGCCGACTTCCGGCGGGAGCCCCGCCCCTTCCGGGGCAGCCGCGCGCCGAGCTGTTGTGGGGGGCGCGCCTTGCGGACGGGACCACCGAGGGGGTAACCGGGGGGGGGGAGCGGGCGGGACCACGGGGGAGTAACGGGGGGGGAGGAGGAGGGAATGGGGGAGACCATGGGGGGAAATGGGGGAGAGTATTGGGGATAACAGCGGGGGGGACCAGTGGGGATAATGGGGGGAACTGGGGGAGACCATTGGGGATAATGGGGGGAGACCATTGGGGATAATGGGGGGGGTGGGAGAGACCATTGGGGATAATGGGGGGAGACCATTGGGGATAATGGGGGGAACTGGGGGAGACCATTGGGGATAATGGGGGGAGACCATTGGGGATAAGGAGGGGAACTGGAGGAGACCATTGGGGATAATGGGGGGAACTGGGGGAGACCATTGGGGATAACGGGGGGAGACCATTGGGGATAATGGGGGGAACTGGGGGAGACCATTGGGGATAATGGGGGGGAAACTGGGGGAGACCACTGGGGATAATGGGGGGGAGCTGGAGGAGACCACTGGGGATATTGGGGGAGACCACTCAGCTAGTGTGTGTGGGGGGGGGGACAGACGGCTCCTGCACCCTTCCTCATCCTCTCCCTAGGGTGCCCCTCCCTGCTGACCCTCAACCTCCGGCCTCACACCTCTGACCTCCGCCCTCTGCATCCGCGACCTCCGAACTCCGACCTGCCCTCTCCTGATGCTGACCGCCATCTTACATCGCTGACCGCCATTTTATGTCAATGACCGCCATCTTACATCGCTGACCGCCATCTTACGTCACTGACCGGCCCCCACCCCCCAAAGCCAGGGGAGCGTGGGGGGGAGGAGGCGGCCATGCTGCCGGGGGTGCGGACGGCGGCGCTGGGGGCCGTCGAGGTGCCGGGGTCCCCCTACAGCGTGCGGGTGCTGCAGGAGGGCTACAGCGAGGCGCAGCCCGACGGCCGCCTGCGGGCCGACGGCTCCGTCACCCTGGTGCGGGGGCCGCTGACGGCGCTGGTGGACACGGGGGGGCCCTGGGATCGCCGGCGGCTGCCGGCGCTGCTGGCGGCCCAGGGCCTGCGCCCGGCCGACGTCACCCACGTCCTCTGCACCCACGGCCACTCGGACCACGCCGGCAACATCAACCTCTTCCCCGAGGCCACCTTGCTGGTGGGCTTCGACCTGAGCCGCGGCGCCGGGCTCTACCTGCCCCACGGCCTGGCCCGGGGGCAGCCCTACGTCCTGGAGCCCGGGCGCCTGGAGGTGCTGCCCACGCCGGGCCACACGGGCGCCCACGTCAGCGTGGCCGTGCACGGCACCGCCCTGGGCACCGTGGTGGTGGCCGGGGACCTCTTCGAGCGCGAGGGCGACGAGGACGCGTGGCGGGAGCTGAGCGAGGACCCGGCGCGCCAGGAGGCCAGCCGCCGGCGGGTGTTGGCCATGGCCGACGTCATCGTGCCGGGCCACGGGCCCCCCTTCCGCGTCTTCAGGGAGTGGGGGGCCGGCGATGTCCCCCTGGGCGGGGGGACGCCGGGGGGTGAGCCCGAGGGGGACGAGGGACCTGGGGAACGGCCCCTAGGGACATCCCTTGGGAAGGGACAGGACTAGGGACAGCCCTGAGGGACGGGGGAGACTTGGGGAGCCAAGAGTCCAGAAGATGTCCCCAAGGAAGAGGTGGGAATGCACTTAGGGATGTCCCCGAGGGATGGGAGAAGTTTGAGGACATCCCAGAGGGACCCGGAAATGTCCCCGAGGGACGGGAGAGAAGGATTTCTGCCGCCCCCCCAGCAAAGGTCCCCAAGAGAGGGAGAAGAGCGACTTGGGGTGTCCCTGGTAGGGGAACGTAGAAGCCCAGAGGCATTTCCGAAAAAGCAGACAAACCCAGAGGTGTCCCCGAGGACGAGAAGACCCTTGGGGATGTTCCCATGGGACAGAAGAGCTCCAGGGACGTCCCCAAGGACTGGGAGATGCTTGGGGACATCCCCATGGAACAGAAGAGTCCCAAGGGCGTCCCCAAAGACTAGGAGACCTGCGGGGACATCACCATGGCCTGAGAGGGCTCCAAGGATGTTCCCCAAGAACAAGGGAGACCCTTGAGGATGTCCCCATGGGACAAGAGAGCCTCAGGGATGTCCCCAAGGGCAAGAAGGCCCTTGAGGACTTCCCCACGGGACCGGAGAGCCCCGGGGATGTTCTTGAGGACTAGCAGAGCCTTGGGGATGTCCCCACGGGACCGGAGAGCCCCAGGGATGTTCTTGAGGACTAGCAGAGCCTTGGGGATGTCCCCACGGGACCGGAGAGCCTTGGGGACGTTTCCAGCCATGAAATAAAGCCCCTGAGCAGACCTTGGGGCTGGCCTCTCCTCGGGGGCTCGGGGAGGGGGGCAGGGCTGGGATGCCCTGGGGTGGGAAGTGGTCCCTGCTCGGGGAACCCCTATGAGCCTCCTTGGTGGGATTCCCATGATGCCCTGGGGCACAGGGATCACCCTTAGTGGGATTCCCATGATGCCCTGGGGCAGGAAGTGTTCCCTTTTGGTGGGGCTCCCATAATGCCCTGGGGCTTGGGGATTCCCTATGGTGAGAATCCCATGATGCCCTGGGGCAGGAAGTGTTCCCTTTTGGTGGGGCTCCCATAATGCCCTGGGGCTTGGGGATCCCCTATGGTGGGAATCCCATGATGCCCTGGGGCAGGAAGTGTTCCCTTTTGATGGGATTCCCATGATGCCCTGGGGCAGGAAGTGCCCTTTTGGTGGGGCTCCCATGATGCCCTGGGGCAGGTGGGAGACCCTTTGATGGGATTCCCATGATGCCCTGGGGCAGGAAGTGTTCCCTTTTGGTGGGACTCCCATGATGCCCTAGGGCAGGTGGGAGGACCGGCTTGGTGGGGCTCCCATGAGCCTCTGGGGCAGGGGGGAGGGGTGCCCTCCCTATGTAAACGACGTCATGAATATTCATTAGCGCCACACCCCCAGCGGCTCCCCCCATCACGTGCTTCCCCAGCACGGCTCTCACTGGACGCCTGGCCGGCGGGGGGGCGGGCCCCGAGCCGCGGCGCCAGCCAATAGAAGCGCGGGGGCGGGGGGGCGGGGTGGAAGCGGTGACAGACAGGGCTCGTCGCCAATGGCGTGCGGGGGGGCGGGGCGTGCGGCCGGCCTATGGGCGGGCGCAGGGGGCGGGGCGGGGCGGTCAGCTGACCGGGAGCGGCGCAGGAGCGGGGCCATGGTGAGTGCGGGGCCGGGGGGCGCTAGGACCCGGGGGGAGGCGCTGGGATGGGGGGACTGGGAGCACTGGGATGGGGCACTGGGGTGGGAGGCACTGGGATAGGGGGACTGGGAGCACTGGGATGGGGCACTGGGGTGGGAGACGCTGGGGTAGGGGGACTGGGAGCACTGGGATGGGGCACTGGGGTGGGAGGCGCTGGGATAGGGGGACTGGGAGCACTGGGATGGGGCACTGGGGTGGGAGACGCTGGGGTAGGGGGACTGGGAGCACTGGGATGGGGCACTGGGGTGGGAGGCACTGGGATGGGGGGACTGGGAGCACTGGGATGGGGCACTGGGAGGCACTGGGATGGGGGGACTGGGAGGACTGGGATGGGGGCACTGGGGTGGGAGACACTGGGATTGGGGCACTGGGAGTACTGGGATGGGGCACTGGGGGACACTGGAATTGGGGGCACTGAGACCCCGGGGAGCCCCTTTGGGGAACTGGGATAGGAGACACTGGGATGCTGGGGAGCCCCTTTGGGGGACTGGGAGCACTGGGGTGGGGGCCACTGGGGAGCCCCTATGGGGGACTGGGGTGGGGGACACTGGGATTGGGGGCACTGAGACCCCGGGGAGCCCCTTTGGGGGACTGGGATAGGAGACATTGGGATGCTGGGGAGCCCCTTTGGGGGACTGGGAGCACTGGGGTGGGGGCCACTGGGGAGCCCCTATGGGGGACTGGGGTGGGGGACACTGGGATTGGGGGCACTGAGACCCCGGGGAGCCCCTTTGGGGGACTGGGAGCACTGGGATGGGGGACAGGGAAACTGGGGAGCCCCTTTGGGGGACTGGGAGGACTGGGGTGGGAGACACTGGGTTGGGGGACACTGTGATTGGGGGACTGAGAGCCTGGGGAGCCCCTTTGGGGGACTGGGAGCACTGGGATGGGAGGACTGGGGTGGGAGACACTGGGGTGGGGGACACTGGGACCCTGGGGAGCCCCTATGGGGGGGACTGGGAGCACTGGGATGGGAGGACTGCAATGGGAGACACTGGAGTGGGGGACACTGGGACCCTGAGGAGCCCCTATGGGGGGGACTGGGAGCACTGGGATGGGAGACACGGGGGTGGGGGACACTGGGGAGCCCCTATGGGGGGACTGGGAGCACTGGGATGGGAGACACGGGGGTGGGGGACACTGGGGAGCCCCTATGGGGGGACTGGGAGCACTGGGATGGGAGACACGGGGGTGGGGGACACTGGGAGCCCCTATGGGGGGACTGGGAGCACTGGGATGGGAGACACGGGGGTGGGGGACACTGGGGAGCCCCTATGGGGGGGACTGGGAGCTGGGAACAGTGGGGAGAGGACGACTGGGATACAACCGGGAGGGGGGGGGAGAACTGGGGCGCAGTGGGGTGTGGGGGGGGCAATGACCCTGCGACCCGGGGGTGACGCTGCCGCCCCCAACCCCAGACCACGGCGCTGACCCAGGGGCTGGAGCGGATCCCGGACCAGTTGGGCTACCTGGTCATCAGCGACGGGGCCGTGCTGGCGGTGAGGGCGCCCGGACGCCTGGGTCCTCCTCGGGGGGGGGGGGGGGGGGGGGGGATGGGGACACCCGGGTCCCCCCCCCCGCCCCCCGGTGACACCGTTGTCCCCCCCCCCCCGCCAGTCGGCCGGCGACCTGGAGAACGACGAGCACACGGCCGCGGTGCTCTCGGAGCTGGTGGCCACGGCCTGCGGGCTGCGGCTGCAGCGCGGCCACGACCCCCCCTTCAAGCGCCTCTCGGGTGAGTGTCCCCACGGCGGTGACGGTGACGGTGGTGGTGACGGTGACGGTGGTGGCCGTCACCCTTCTGCTGTCCCCGCGGTGGTAGCAGCTTCGGGGGGGCCCTGGGCTAGTGGTGGCCCTCCGTACTCACGTCGCCCACCGGGATGGGGGGGGGAGGTGGCCCCGGGGTGGTGGCCCCGCACTCGCCGGGTACCCAGGGTGCCGGTGGCCCGGTGCTCACCTTGTCCCCAGGGGAGGTGGTGGCCCTAGTGCTCCCGTGGTGACGATGGTGGTGGCCTCCATAGCCCCATCATTCGCCCTGTCCCCATGGGAGTGGTGGCCCCGGTGGCCCCACACTCACCCTGTCCCCGGGGCAGTGGTGGCCCCCACGTCCCCGTGGTGACGGTGGTGGCCCCGTGCTCGCCCTGTCCCCAGGGCAGTGGTGGCCCCAACATCCCCGTGGTGACAGTGGTGGCCCCGGTGGCCCCACACTCGCCCTGTCCCCAGGGCAGTGGTGGCCCCAACGTCCCCGTGGTGATGGTGGCGGCCCCGGTGGCCCCACACTCGCCCTGTCCCCAGGGCAGTAGTGGCCCCCACGTCCCCGTGCTGGCCCCGACGTCCCCACGCTCGCCCTGTCCCTGCAGTGGTCTTCGGCGAACACTCCCTCCTCGTCACCGTGTCCGGGCAGAAGCTCTTCGTGGTGAAGCGCCAGAACCACGTCCAGGAGCCCGTCACCGTGTGACCGCGGGGGACGCCGGCCCCGGGGGGGACAGGGACGGTCCCCCCCCACCCCGTTCCCCCCACCCCGTCCCCCACATCTCCGCTGTCCCCAAGACCCTGCGGTGACCCACCCCGACCCCCAGCCACGTCCCTGCTGTCCTCGGCCCCCCCCCCGGGGTGTCCCCCGAGCCCCGTGGTGACGCCCACTCGTGTCTCCGGCCCACTCGCTTCCCGGGTGACCCCCCCCAGCTCCCCCCAGCAGAACAGTCCCGTCCCCCCCCCCCCCAACGCCCCACGCGTCCCCGGGCCCGGCGGTGCCACGTTGTCCCGCCGTTGAGGCAGTAAATTGCGTCCTGGTCACCTCCCCGCCCCGTGGCAGCGTGGGTTTTTTGGGGTGTGTGTGGGGGTCCTTTTGGGGGGTGGGGGGTGCACATGGCTCCCCTCAGAGCAGGGGACACGGTGATGTGGGTCCACGGGACATGGGTCCGCAGGACACAGTGATGTGGGTCCACGGGACACGGGTCCACGGGACACGGTGATGTGGGTCCACAGGACGTGGGTCCACGGGACACAGTGATGTGGGTCCACGGGACGTGGGTCCACTGGACACAGTGATGTGGGTCCACAGGACATGGGTCCACGGGACATGGGTCCGCAGGACACAGTGATGTGGGTCCACAGGACACGGGTCCACGGGACACGGTGATGTGGGTCCACGGGACATGGGTCCACAGGACGTGGGTCCACGGGACACAGTGATGTGGGTCCATGGGACATGGGTCCACGGGACATGGGTCCGCAGGACACAGTGATGTGGGTCCACGGGACACGGTGACGTGGGTCCACGGGACATGGGTCCACAGGACGTGGGTCCACGGGACACAGTGATGTGGGTCCACAGGACACGGGTCCACTGGACACAGTGATGTGGGTCCACGGGACATGGGTCCACAGGACGTGGGTCCACGGGACACAGTGATGTGGGTCCACAGGACACGGGTCCACGGGACACGGTGACGTGGGTCCACGGGACACAGTGATGTGGGTCCACAGTGACACGGGACAGGGTGACACCAGGCATCACGAAGGGGGTCCTGCTTCCCCACCCCCCACCCCCCCTTGCCCCTCGCTGGGGCCCCAGCCGAAGCCGCCAGCGTTGTGTCCCCCCCCCAACCCCCCGTGTCCCCCCCCCCGGGTGCCACAGACCCGTCCCCACGGCCACGGCCGGGGCCGCCGGCGCTTTTATTCGCGCGCGCACACGCGTGTACACGCGGCAGCCAGCGCGGAGACGAATAAATAACACGGAAATAAAGTGCCACCCGCCTCGGGGGGGGGAGGTTTGGGGGGCTGGGGGGGGGGGGCACGTCCCCGTCCCCCGCAGGGCTCGGAGGGGGGGCGGCAGCGGGGGACGTGCCCCCCCCTTTGGCTCAGCATCCCCCGGGGGGGGGGGATGGGACACATCCCGGTGTGCCCCCCCACCCCCCCCCCACGCCTGGCAGCAGGGACACGTCCCGGTCCCTTTTGTCCCCATCCCCGTCCCCCCTCCCAAATAACTGTGCCCCCCCCCAAAATAACCGTGCCCCCCCCTCAAATGACCATGTTCAAGACAAGGTGGGGGGGGTGTAAACAGCGCCGGGACCAGCTGCAGGACGTTCCCCCCCCCCCCCTGCACCAGTGCCACCCCCGTGTCCCCAGAGCATCGACACGGCCCCCCCCCGCCCCCCAAGCCTGGGGACAGGCCCTGTCCCTGTCCCCCCCCCCCCCCCAGTTTGGTGTCCATCCCCCCCCCCCCCCGCCAAACCCCCCCATGGCACGTTCCAGTGCAGTCCCAGTGAAGCAGCAGGTTTAGCCCCGGCGGCGTGGGGCGGCGTGGGGCCGCGTGGGGCGGGGGGGGGCGCGGCCCCGGCCCCCCCCCCCCAGACGCCTGCCCCCCCCCCCCAGGGACACCCCGTCCCCGAGGTGGCCGTCACTTGACGGGCTCCACGACCAGCACCTTGCACTCCCGCTTGGCGATCTTGTCCAGCGAGAGCACCGTCTTCTCGGGGGGCAGGTAGAGGGGCCGCCCCACGGGGGAGCCCACCGGCGGGGTGATGGCGCGCCGCTCCATCACGCTGCCGGACCTGGCGGGCGCGGGGCCGTGACGGGCGCGCCCCTGCCCCACGGCCCCTGGGGGGCTGCCGGGCCCCTGCCCCGTGGGGGGCTGCCGGGCACCTGCCCCACGGCTCCTGGGGGGCTGCCGGGCCCCTGCCCTGTGGGGGACTGCCAGGCCCCTGCCCCACGGCCCCTGGGGGGCTGCCGGGCCCCTGCCCCACGGCTCCTGGGGGGCTGCCGGGCCCCTGCCCCACGGCTCCTGGGGGGCTGCCGCGCCCCTGCCCCATGGGGGGCTGCCGGGCCCCTGCCACACGGCCCCTGGGGGGCTGCCGGGCCCCTGCCCCGTGGGGGACTGCCGGGCCCCTGCCCCACGGCTCCTGGGGGGCTGCCGGGCCCCTGCCCCACGGCCCCTGGGGGGCTGCCGGGCCCCTGCCCCACGGCCCCTGGGGGGCTGCCGGGCCCCTGCCCCGTGGGGGGCTGCCGGGCCCCTGCCCCACGGCTCCTGGGGGGCTGCCGGGCCCCTGCCCCACGGCCCCTGGGGGGCTGCCGGGCCCCTGCCCCATGGGGGGCTGCCGGGCACCTGCCCCACGGCCCCTGGGGGGCTGCCGCGCCCCTGCCCCATGGGGGACTGCCGGGCCCCTGCCCCACGGCTCCTGGGGGGCTGCCACGCCCCTGCCCCACGGCCCCTGGGGGACTGCCGGGCCCCTGCCCCATAGGGGACTGCCGGGCCCCTGCCCCATGGCCCCCTGGGGGGCTGGCGCGCCCCTGCCCCACGGCCCCTGGGGGGCTGCCGCGCCCCTGCCCCACGGCCCCGTGGGGGGCTGCCGGGTCCCTGCCCCGTGTCCCTGGGGAGTCTGGTTGTCCCCTGCCCCACGGCCCCCTGGGGGGCTGCCAGGCCCCTGCCCCACGGCCCACGACACCCCCACCCACCCACCTGCCCCAGCTGCCCCCCACCATCCCCTCCGCCCCCAGGTGCCCCCTCACCTCGTCTCTCCCACCCCACGCGTCCCCACCCCACGTCCCCACCCCACGCGTCCCCTCGCCCCGCCACGCGCACACGTGTGTGCATCCCCCCCCCCCCTCCACCGCCCCGCGTGTCCGTCCGTCCGTCCGTCCGTCCCCCCCCCCCCCCCGCCCCGAGCCCCGGTACCTCATGAGGTGGCTGCGGGCGGGTTGCTGGTGCGAGAAGGACTGGGAGCGGCCGAGCGCGGCCTGGTGCCGCTCCACGAGCTCGCGCACGGCCGGGCTGCTCGGGCTGCTCCGGCGCGACACGGGCCGGGCCTCGGGCGGCGGGTTCGCCGCGCTCGCCGTGAACTGCAGCTTCAGCTTCATGTGCTGCGACAGCTGCGGCGGCGGCGCCGGGAACGCGGCTGACGCCTCCCTCCCCCCCCCCCCCCCCCCCCCCGGCACCGAACCGAGCCGGGGCCCAGGCGTCCGGGCGGCCTCACCTCGAAAAGCCCGGCCCGCAGCGCCTGGAAGGCCACGCGGATCGTCAGGGCGCTGCCCTTGCGCGAGTAGCCCAGGTTGTTGAGCGGCGTGTGGCACACGACGGCGTCCAGCGCGGCCTGCGTGGCCCGGCGCTCCTCCCCGGATAGCTTCTTCCCTGCGGGGGACGGACGGACACACAGACGTGAGGACGGGACCTCCGCGCCCTCCCGGCCACCTCTGTCCCCTCTGATCCCCCCCCCCATCTCATCACGTCTGTCCCCTCTTGGCCACCCCCAGACCCTCCTCTGTCCCCGCTGATCCCCTCTCCGTCCCCTCTGTCCCTTCCCGGCCACCTCTGTCACCTCCACTCCCTCTGGGCCACCTTGTCCCCCTCCCGGCCACCCCTGTCCCCTCTGATCCTCCCCCCATCTCGTCTGTCACCTCTTGGCCACCCCCAGACCCTCCTCTGTCCCCGCTGATCCCCTCCCTGTCCCCTCTGTCCCCTCCCGGCCACCTCTGTCACCTCCACTCTCTCTGAGCCACCTTGTCCCCCTCCCGGCCACCCCTGTCCACTCTGATCCTCCCCCCATCTCGTCTGTCCCCTCTTGGCCACCCCCAGACCCTCCTCCGTCCCCTCTGTCCCCTCCCCGTCCCCTCTGTCCCCTCCTTCATCCCTGCTGATCCCCTCTCTGTCCCCTCCCGGCCACCTCTGTCCCCTCTGATCCCCCCCCATCTCATCACGTCTGTCCCCTCTTGGCCACCCCCAGACCCTCCTCTGTCCCCTCCCAGCCACCTCTGTCACCTCCACTCTCTCTGAGCCACCTTGTCCCCCTCCCGGCCACCCCTGTCCCCTCTGATCCTCCCCCCATCTCGTCTGTCCCCTCTTGGCCACCCCCAGACCCTCCTCCGTCCCCTCTGTCCCCTCCCCGTCCCCTCTGTCCCCTCCTTCATCCCTGCTGATCCCCTCTCTGTCTTCTCTGTCCCCTCCCGGCCACCTCTGTCCCCTCTGATCCCCCCCCATCTCATCACGTCTGTCCCCTCTTGGCCACCCCCAGACCCTCCTCTGTCCCCGCTGATCCCCTCCCTGTCCCCTCTGTCCCCTCCCGGCCACCTCTGTCACCTCCACTCTCTCTGAGCCACCTTGTCCCCCTCCCGGCCACCCCTGTCCCCTCTGATCCTCCCCCCATCTCGTCTGTCCCCTCTTGGCCACCCCCAGACCCTCCTCCGTCCCCTCTGTCCCCTCCCCGTCCCCTCTGTCCCCTCCCGGGGCCCGTCGCCTCCTGTCCCCACCGGCCGTGGCGGTCTCGGGCGTCCAGACGAGCCGCACGGCCAGGAAGTCCTGGAGGTCGTTGAGCAGCGTGTAGGTGACGGTGAAGCGCTGCCGGGCCCGCACCGGCGACTCGCAGGCGGCCGTCATCACGAAGCGCGGCCGCTCCAGGCGGATGCTCGGCAGCCTGGGGGGGGAGGGGGGGCGGGACGGCGGTTAGGGACGCGGGGACGGCGGCCAGGAGCCGTGGGGACGGCCCCAAGGAGCCTTGGGGACACGGGGTTGGCGACTCGGGGCAGCCCTGAGGACGTCAGGGACACGGGGATGACCACGCGGCACCCCGGGGACCCGGAGTAATGGCACCATCCCAGGGCAGGGATCCTCCTCCTTGGAGCAGGGAGACCCGGGAGGGTCCCTTCCCCCTTGGGGACAGCGCCCCAGGGGTCTCCCCCTTGGGGACAGCGCCCCAGGGGTCTCCCCCTTGGGGACCGGGGCCATCGAGGACCTTCGAGGTGGCTCTCACCGGTAATGCGTGTAGATGCTGCTGGTGAAGGGCAGCTTCGGCGTTGACCACTGGATCACGGCCACCAACGGGACCTCCAAGCCCTGGAGGGACAGAGGGTCGGGAACGTCCCTGTGCCCTCCACCCACAGCAAGGACACCCCCTCGCCCGCCTTGTCCTAGCCAGGATGGTCCCCAAAACCTCCCGGTCACCCTCAGGTCCCCAACACGACGGATTCCCCCCTCCCAGCCGGAACGGTCCCTCTTGGTGTCCCCCCACGGCGCCCCGCGCCGCGTCCCCTCACCTCCTTGGCGTCCTCGGGGGGCCTCTCGGGCGCCTGGAGCTGGAAGAGGAAGTTGTGCTCCTCGAGGGCGCTGAGGGCGCAGGGACAGGCCGAGCCGGCGCTGGCCACGCGGCAGAAGGCGCCCACGGGCACCTCGCCCGAGTGGTGGCTGCGGGACGGGGCGCGGGGACAGCTCAGGGACACGGGGAGGGGACAGCCCGGAGGCTGGGGGGCGGCCTCCCCCGGGGGGCCGAGGACGCGGCGCGGCCCCCTCCCAAGGGACGCGCAGATCCCCACGGCTTCCTCGGGGTCCCCCCCGCAGCCGCGTCCCCCCACCCCCCCCCCACCCCGAGGACATTCCCGGGGGACCCCAGGGTGTCCCCAGCGCTCACCAGACGTCATCGACCAGCAGGACGGAGCCGTCAGGCATGACGGGCAGGTAGCTGGCGTTGAAGTTGGGCAGGATCTGCACGTCCCACAGCGAGATCTCCTCCTGGGACCAGCCGTTCAGCACTGGGTGACAAGGACACCGAGGTGACACCGGGGGGGGGGGGACACACCGAGGTGAAACCACGGCGGGGGGGGGGGGACACCGAGGTGGCCCCAAGCAGCCTGCGTCCCGTCCGCGTCCCTCTCGACACGCATCTTCTGCTCTGCCCCGGCCACCATCTCAGTCCGAGCCACCCCCCGGTCCCCCCCCCTCTCCGGGGTGGCCGTGTGTCGTCCCTCCCACCCCACCCCAAGCCTCCCTGGCGTCCGTGTCCTCGTGCCACCGCGCGGTCCCCGTGCCACCGCGCGGTCCCCTCACCTTTGAGCACGGTGAGGTACTTCCCGGAGACGGTGAGCTGGCGGCATCGCACCACGGGCGGGGGCAGCACAGTCAGCAGGGTGCTCACTGCGGGCAGACGGGCAGTCAGGGGACACCGGGGAGGGACACGTCGGGGGGACGCGGGGCACCCACGTGACAGCAGGTACCGGGGACGCAAGGCACGGCCGGCTGGCAGGGCGGGGGACACGGAGCTGGGGAGCCTGAGGGGGGACAAGGGACGTGGGGGGGGGACGCAGGGTGCCAGAGGCAGGGGACACGGAGGCAGACGGGGGCCACCAGGAGGGACAAGGGACGTGGGGGACACGGGGGACACGGGGGACATGGGGCCAGCCCCACCTTGCGCCTTGAAGGCCCCCTGCTCCTGGCGGAAGACGTGCGTGGGCGCTCGGGTCTGGAGCAGGCTCAGGTACCCGCCGCCCTCCCGCAGCTCGGGCGGCTCCGTGTCCCGCTTCCACACCGTCACCACGATCTGGGGACGGCAGGGACACGGGGGCCGGGCTGGCCCAGGGGTCCTCTCCCATCCCCGGGGTCTCCTGCTGTCCCCCAAACCCACCCCAGCTGCTCCCGAGGGACTCGGAGAGGGGAGACACGAAGGCTGCATCCTGCTCCCCATCTCTGCTCACAGTCCCGTGTCACCACGCTTGTCCCCCAGGTCCCAGTGCTGGCCCCCAGGTCCCAACGCTGTCCCCAAGGTCCCAATGCTGTCCCCAAGGTCCCAACGCTGGCCCCCACGTCCCAGCGCTGGCCCCAAGGTCCCAACGCTGGCCCCAAGGTCCCAGTGCTGGCCCCACTGCCACCCTCACCTTGATGGTGGGAAGCACCGTGGTTAGGTCTTAGTCCCAACTCTGGGTCCTCATGCTGTCCCCGAGGTCCCATCCTGTCCTCGAGGTCCCATCCTGTCCCCGAGGTCTCCTCCCATTGCCAAGGCCCCCACGCTGTCCCCCCTTGCCCCTGAGGTCCCCACGCTGTCCCCTCCCACCCCGGAGATCCCCACACTGCCACCAGCCCCATGTTTCCCTCAAGTCCCCCTCCCATCCCCAAAGACCCCACACACACCGTCCTCAAGTTCCCCTCCCGTCCCCAAGGTCCCCGCACCATCCCTGAGATCCCCTCCCGTCCCCAAGGTCCCCACGCTGTCCCCGAGGTCCCATGCCAGCCTCACCTTGGCCTTGACGGTGCCGGGGGGCAGCTTGTCGAGGGAGATGGTCAAGGGGAAGATGACCTCGTCCGTGGACACGATGGGGTCCTCCACCGGCATCTGGGGCCGCAGCGGGGCTCAGCCGCGGTGGCCCCTTCCCCGTCCCGTGTCACCTCCCCCGTCCCAGCTCCTCCCGCCGGTCCTCAGCCCCGCATCTGCCCCACGTCCCTCCACTGCCCCCCCCGCCACGTCCCCACGTCCTTCTCTTGTCCCCCACATCCGCTCTTGTCCCCAAGCCCGTCCCTTGTCCCCCCATATCCACTCTTGTCCCCATGTCCCTCCCTTGCCCCCCATGTCTCCCTTGTCCCTGTGTCCCTTGTCCCCATGTCCCACCCTTGCCCCCTATGCCCACCCTTGTCCCCATGTCCCTCCCTTGTCCCCCTATGCCCACTCCTGTCCCCACGTCCCTCCCTTGCCCCCCGTCTCCCTTGTCCCCATGCACCTCTTTTGCCCCCCATATCTCCCTTGTCCCCATGTCCCTCCCTTGTCCCCCTATACCAACCCTTGTCCCCATGTCCCTCCCTTGCCCCTCAAGTCTCCCTTGTCCCCATGTCCCACCCTTGTCCCCATGTCCCTCCCTTGTCCCCCTATGCCCACCCCTGTCCCCGTGTCCCTCCCTTGTCCCCATGTCCCACCCTTGCTCCCTTGTCCCCACGTCCCTCCCACGCTCCCCATGTCCCCTTGTCCCTCCTTTGCCCCCCACACCCACCCTTGGCCCCACATCCCCGCCCCCAAATCCCACCACCTCTCCCGTCCCCCCCCCCCCACCCCCCGCCGCCGTCGGTCACCCACCCCGGCCGCGGGCCGCCCCGGGGGGCCCTGGCTGTGCGTCAGCAGGGCCCGGCAGTCCCGGAAAACGGGGGGCTCCGGCGGGACCCCGCCGCCTTCGCCGCCCTCCGCCTCCCCGTCCCCGTCGCGCTCGCCGCCGGGCTCCGAGCCGCCGGGGCTGACGCTGGCCAGGGCGGCCAGCGAGGCGGCCAGCTCGGCCCAGGGCGGCCGGCCCGGCCCGGCCCCGGTGCCGGCCCCGGTGCCGGGGCGGCAGCGGAGCACCAGGAGGAACCGCACGGTCTCACCCAGGTAGAGGTGGTTACGGCGGGGCAGCGCCCGGTACCGGCCCGGTTCGCCCGTCAGCAGCTCCCGGGCGGCGAACGGCACCGCCGGGAAGTACATGAAGTAATCGCACTGCGACTCCATGGGCCCGACCGGTACCGGAGGAGGAGGACGGGGGGGGGGTGGGGGGGCCGGCGGCACCGGGCGGGGGGGGGAGGGGGTCTTGGGGACCGGGGGGGGGGGCACCGGAAGCGGGCGGATGGATGCGGGGGGAGGCCGGGGGCACCGGGGTGATGCCGGGACCAGAGCGGAGGCGTCCCGGGGTGGGGAGTGGGGGGGGGGGGGGGATCCCGGGTGGGACGGGGGGATCCCGAGGCCGGGCCGGGCCGGGCCGCGGGGAGCCCGGGGGGGATGTCGGGGCTCCGGGGGAAGGAGGGAGGGGCGGGGGCGGGGGGCGGGGGCGGTGCTGGGCCCGGGCACCGGGCGGGGGTGGGGGGTGGGGGGGGGGAGGACGGTGCCGGGCCGGGGGCTCCCGGGGGCGGTTCCGGTTCCGGCTCCGGCTCCGCGCGGCGCTGCCGGAGCGACCGGGCGGGGCCGGGGGCGGGGGCGGGGCCGGGGGCGGGGCGGGCGGCAGGCAGCGCGGGCGAGCGCCGAGCGCCGCCGCCGAGCGCATCGATGAGGGGCTGAGGCACCACCCCCTGGAGGACCCGCTGCCCGCCACGGGTGCTGACGTCACATCCGCTCCCCGCACAGGGACCAATCGCCGCGCGGGAAGGCGCGTTTCCCTCGACGGGGTGGGGCAGGGCTTCAGCCTAACGCCTTCATGCCCGGCTCGGGGCGGGACTTCCTGTTCTGCCGCTGAGGAGAGCCAATAACGCCCTCCCGCCCAGCGCAGCCGAATGACTGACAGCACCATCGCCCAATCATCGGGCTGACACTTTTTTTTGGTTATTTAATAATTGCCCTTAAGATGGCGCGAACCGTGACAGGGGGCGGGGCCTGGACAAGCCCCTCCCCCTCCCGGGGAGGCTCCACCCACATTCCATGAACATGCTATGGCGGGAATTTGGCACGCTACAGGCACAGCTCGACACGCCAGTGACACGTCTCGACACGCCATGGCTCGACACGCCAGTGACATGGCTCGACATGTCATGGCTTGACATACCAGTGACACGGCTCAACACGCCATGGCTCGACACACCTGTGACACGGCTCGACACGCCCGGGACACGGCTCGACACACCAGTGACACGGCTCGACACGCCATGGGCCCGCCGTAGCCCAGAGCAGCGACCCGAGGCCCCCGGGGTCGTACCATGAGGAGATCGTCCCCCCCCCCCAAAACCCGCTGGGCCCGGGGAACGGGGACCCCCCTGTACCGAGGGGACACCCCCGTACCGAGGGGACCCCCCCACTGAGGAGACCCCCCAAAAAAACCCTGCACCGTGAGGGGGACCCCAAACCCCGCTAGGACCGGGGAACCGGGACCCCCCCGTACCGAGGGGACCTCCCCGTACCGAGGAGACCCCCCCCAAAAAACTGCACCTCGAGGGGGACCCCGAACCCCGCTGGGGCCGGACACGGCTGCTTGGCAAACGAAGGTGCCGGGGGGGGTACGGCCGGGGGACACCCCCACCCTGCAGCCCCCGCCGCCCCGAGCGGGGAAACTGAGGCACGGCGCTGTGCCATGGGGCACCCATAGGGGTGCAATGCACCCATGGGGCACCCTGGCACCCATAGGGGTGCAACACACCCATCGCTCAGAGCAGGGAAACCGAGGCACAGTGCTGTGCTGTGGGGCACCCCAGCACCCCTTGGGGTGCAATGCGGCAATAGGGCACCCTGGCACCCCTTGGGGTGCAACGCACCCATCGCTCAGAGCAGGGAAACCGAGGCACGGCGCCGCACCCATGGGACACCATAGGGGTGCAATGCACCCATGGGGCACCCCAACACCTTTTGGGGTGCAATGCATCCATGGGACACCCCGGAACCCATAGGGGTGCAATGCACCCATGGGGCACCCCAACACCCTTTGGGGTGCAATGCATCCATGGGACATCCCGGAACCCATAGGGGTGCAATGCACCCATGGGGCACCCCAACACCTTTTGGGGTGCAATGCATCCATGGGACATCCCGGAACCTATAGGGGTGCAATGCACCCATGGGGCACCCCAACACCCTTTGGGGTGCAATGCATCCATGGGACACCCCGGAACCCATAGGGGTGCAATGCACCCATGGGGCACCCCAACACCCTTTGGGGTGCAATGCATCCATGGGGCACCCCGGAACCTATAGGGATGCAATGCACCCATGGGGCACCCCAACACCCTTTGCGGTGCAATGCACCCATGGGACACCCCGGAACCTATAGGGGTGCACCCATGGGACACCCCATCCCCCCAACCTCTCCCCGTAACCCCCCTCCCCTTCCCCGCCCCGTCCGCTACCCCCCGGCCCGGGGCGGCGTCACCGCGGTGCCGTTGCCGAACTGCCGCCGGTCGAGGATGTCCTTGTACTGGAGCTCGGGGGTGGCGAGGCGGGCGCAGCGCTCGCGCTCGCCCGGCGCCAGCCCGGCCCGCAGCGCGTAGCCCAGGATCTCGGCCCTGCCCGGCGGCTGGAAGGGCCGGAGGCGCCTCTCGGCGATGGCCGCCGCCGCCACGGGCCCCCCGCCGCGCAGGCAGCGGCGGGCCAGGGCCGCGCGCCGCTCCCGCAGCCGCCCCACCTCGGCCCGCAGCCTCGCCGCCCCGAACGCCTCGGCCCGCCGCCAGAACGACCGGTTCAGGTGGGTGTAGAGCGCCCAGTCGAGGGCGTTCCAGGCACGGAGGCGGGCGGCTTGCGTGGCGCCGGCTCCATCACCGGCTCCGGCACCGGCTCCGGCACCGGCTCCATCACCGGCTCCATCACCGGCTCTGGCGCCGGCTCCGGCGCCGGCTCCGGCGCCGGCTCCGGAGCCCCGGCGGCCGTTGTGGGCGAAGGCGGCCACGTCCTCCTCGGCCCAGCACAGGGCGTCGCGCAGCAGCACGAGCGACTCGTCGAAGTGCTCGGCCAGCAGCACCAAGGCGAAGACCCGTTCCAAACCCTCGAGCGCCGCCGCCACCGCTCCGGCGCCGGCGGGTCGAGCCGGCAAGCCGAAATCGAACCAAAGCAGGTTACGGGCGTAATGGTTGCCCCGCGCTCCCGGTTCGTAGAAACGCTCGGGCGAAGCCAAGAAAGCGCCCAAAGACGGAGCCCGGCGGAACGCCGGAGCCACGGCGCGGTAGTAGGCGAAGGCCGATTCGCCCAGCGTGCCCGGGTCCCGCACGATGGAGAAGTAGAAGCTGTCGTTGGGCATCACCTTCTGCACCTGCGGGGCGACGGGGGCTCGCTGGAGCTGCCTGGGACCCCCCCCCTCCCCGCCAGCGCGGCCGCCGGCTCCGTCCGGGGTGTCCTCGAGCCCCTTCCAGCACCACCCTGCCCGCCCGCGGATGGCCTCCGTCTTCCCCAGATGTTCTCCATCTCCCCAGGTGGCCTCCATCTCCCCAGGTGGCCTCCATCTCCCCTAGACACCCCCCATCTCCCCCAACTGTCCATCGTCTGCCTGAGATGGCCTCCATCTCCCCCAGACATCTCCCATCTCCCCCGAACATCCATCGTCTGCCTGAGGTGGCCTCCATCTCCCCAGACAGCCACCATCTCCCCCAGACATCCCCTATCTCTCCCGAACATCCATCATCTCCCTGAGGTGGCCTCCATCTCCCCAGGTGGCCTCCAACTCCCCCAGATGTCCACCATCTCCCCCAAATGTCCATCATCTCACTGAGGTGGCCTCCATCTCCCCTAGACATCCTCAATCTCCCCCAAACATCCATCATCTGCCTGTGGTGGCCTCCATCTCCCCAGGTGGCCTCTATCTCCCCCGGACGTCCACCATCTCCCCCAACCATCCATCGTCTCCCTGAGGTGGCCTCCATCTCCCCCAGATGGCCTCCATCTCCCCCAGACATCTCCCATCTCCCCCAAACATCCATCATCTCCCCCAGCATCCTCCATCCCCCCAGATGGCCTCCATCCCCCCCCCCCAGACATCCATCTCCCCCAGGCATCCACCATCTCTCCTAGAGTTTCCTCATCTCCTCCAGGCATCCTCCATCTCCTCCAGATGCTCCCCGTTTCCCCTAGATATTCCCCATCTCCCCTGGAGGTTCCCCACCTCCCCCAGCTGTCCTCCGTCTCACCTGGATGTCCTCTGTCTTGCCCAGACACCCTCTGTCTCCCCTGGACATTCTCCATCTCCTCTGGGCATCCGCCATCCCTCCTAGACGTTCTCCATCTCACCCAGTTGCCTTCCATCTCCCCCAGGCACCCACCAGCTCATCCGGTTGTCCTCCGCGCCCCCCAGACGTCCCTCATCTCCCCCAAACACCCACCATCTCCCCAGGTGTCCTCCGTCGTCGTCCCCCTCCCCAGGCATCCACCATCTCCCCTAGATGTGCCCCCAGCATCCCCCCAGCACCCGTTCCCGGGGTCCCCAGCGTCCCCCTGTCCTCAGCATCCCTGGCGGCCCCGGCGGCCCCGTCACCTCGGGCAGGTTGAAGCGCATGTGGTGGCAGAGGATGTCGAAGGGGGGCCCGCCGGGGCGGTAGCCCTTGACGCGGCTGGCCTGGAAGAGGCCGGGGTAGCCGAACTGGTAGCGGTGGGGCAGGGCGAAGCGGAGGCCGTGGGCCTCGCCGAAGCGGTGCAGCAGGTTCACCACGCTGCTGCTGCCCGTCTTGTGCGTCTTCAGGAAGACCAGGTGGGTGCGGGGCTGGCAGGGCGGCGGCGGGCGGGCGGCGGGCGCCGCGGGGGACCTGGGGGTGGTGGTGGTGGGGAACGGGCAGAGCGTTGGGGGCGGCCATCGAGGACCCCCGAGCCACCCGTTCCAGGTAGCCAAGGGGTTGAGGATTCCCGTCCTGCCTGTCCCCAAGCACCCAAAGGGTTGGGGACCCTCATGTCACCCATCCTGGGCACCGAAGCGGATGAGGACCCCCATATCAGGTATCCAAGTGGTTGGAGACCCCAATTCTGCCTGTCCGCAAGCTCCCAAGAGGTTGGGGACTCCCGTGTCACCCATCCTGGGCACCAACGCAGATGAGAACCCCCCACATCACCCATCCCAGGCACCCAAGGGGTTGGGGACCCCCGTGTCACCCATCCTGGGCACCAAAGCAGATGAGAACACCCCACATCCCCCATCCCAGGCACCCAAGGGGTTGGGGACCCCTGTGTCACCCATCCTGGGCACCAAAACAGATGAGAACCCCCCACATCCCCCATCCCAGGCACCCAAGGGGTTGGGGACCCTCATGTCACCCATCCTGGGCACCAGAGCAGATGGGGACCCCCCACATCCCCCATCCCAGGAACCCAAGAAGTTGCAGAGCCCCATCCTACTTGTCCACAAGTCCCCAAAGGGGTGGGGACCCCCCATCCTGCTTGGTCCCAAGCACCCAAAGAGTTGGGGGTCTCCATCCCACCCACCCTGGGCAGCCAAAGGGACAAGGACCCCATCCCATCCGTCACCCGAGGAGCTGGGGACCTCCATCCTGCCTGTCCCCAGCCGTCCAAGGGGTCAGAGACCCCCATCCCAGGCACCCCGCGGGTGGGACCCCCCATCCCACCCCCCATGGAATTTTGGGGTGCAGAAGCTAAAGGGAGACGGTCCGGGCTGGGGGGCCCCCACCTCCGCTGGAAGGGTCCCACCAGGAGCTGCACCACGAAGCCGACGGTCACGCAGACGCCCAGGGCGGCCACCAGCACCTGGAACCGGCAGCAGGCGGATGGCAGCTTCATGGTCCCCGGGGGGGGGGGGACACGGGGACTCCGGGGGGGGGGAAGGGGGGGGCCCCGGCGTCCGGGCCGGGGACGCTGCAAAGCTGGAGAACCTGGCGGGGGGGGGGGGGAAGGACCAGACGTGGCTCCGTCAGGCGCGTGGCCTGCGTGTCACCTCCACGGGTGGGGGGTCCACGCGGGGGGTGTCTGTGTGTCCCCCCCCCCCCAGTGCAGCCACGTCGTGACAGCCGGGGGGGTCCACACGGGGGGTGTCTGTGTGTCCCCCCCCTCCCCGGTGAGGCCACGTCGTGGCGGCCAGGGGGAGTCCACGCGGGGGGTGTCTGTGTGTCCCCCCCCCTCCCCGGTGGGGCCACGTCGTGGCGGCCGGGGGGGTTCGCGGAGGCGTCTGGGCCCCCGCCAGCCCAGCCCGGCCCTTCCCCGGCCACTCGGGAGCCATTACGGGGTGGGGGACGGACAGACGGACAGAGCCCCACCCGGACAGGCGGACGGGGATGGAAACCCCCATCGTGGACAGACACCCCCGGGACCCCCCTGCCCCACACAAGGGGGGGGCAGCCCCCGCCACCGTGTCCCCCGTGTCCCCCTCCATGACCCCCCCCGGCTCCCTCTGAGACCCCCATGTCCCTCCTGTCCCCCTCCATGACCCACATGTCCCCCGTGTCCCCCTCCATGACCCCCAGGCCCCCATGTCCTTCAGGGTCCCCTCGTCCCTGCTCTGTGACCCCCCCCGTCCCCACAAGACCCCCCTGTTCACCCCCAGGATTTCCCTGTCCCTGTGTCACCTCCTGCACCCCACATCCCCCCTGCACCCCACGTCCCCCCACGGACCCTGTGTCACCTCCTGGACCCCATGTCCCCCCTGCATCCCATGTCCCCCCCACAGACCCTGTGTCCCCTCCTGCACCCCACATCCCCCCTGCACCCCATGTCCCCCCCCCTGGATCCTGTGTCACCTCCTGGACCCCATGTCCCCCCTGCATCCCATGTCCCCCCCCCCGGACCCTGTGTCCCCTCCTGCGCCCCACATCCCCCCTGCACCCCATGTTCCCCCGGGGCACTGTGTCCCCACCTGCGCCCCATGCCCCATCTTGCCTCCTGGCTCCGTGTCCCCCCATGTCCCCCCACGTCCCCCCTGTACCTCATGTCCCCTCCTGTGTCCCCATATCCCCCCATGTCCCTGTGTCCCACCTCGTCCCCCCGGGTCCCCCCATGTCCTCTCCGGTCCCCCATGTCCCCCCATATCCTCCTGGGTCCCCCCATATCCCGCCGGCTCCCCCACGTCCCCCCGGTCCCCCCACCACCGCACTCACCGCGGGTCCGGGGGCGCCGGGGGCAGCGAGGACCCCGGATCCCGGGCAGCGGGTTCAGCCCCGCCGCATCCCGCCGCCGCCGCCGCCGCTCGGGGCCCCGGCGTCCGGGGTGGGGGGGTGGGAGCGGGGGAATCCGGTGTCCCGGGCTCTGCGCCCGGGGTGGGGGTGTCCAGGGGGGGTCCCGGGGGGATCCGGTGTCCTGGTGTCCTGGCGGGTCTCGGGGGATCCGCGATGGGTCCCAGGGGGTCCCGGTGTCCCGGCGGGTCCCGGGGGGCCCCCGGGGGGGTCCCGGTGTCCCGGGGGGGGGGGGGTCCTGGTTTCCCAGTGGGTCCCGGCGGGTCCCGGTGTCCCGGCAGGTCCCGGAGGGTCCCCGTGTCCCGGTGGGGCCCGGCGGGTCCCGGTGTCCCGGCGGGTCCCGGCAGGTCCCGGCCGCGCTCTCGCTCTTCGCCGAAGTTTCCTTCTTTGTCTCCCGCTGTCCCGCCCCGCCCCGCTGCACCGGGCCGGATCCTCCCCCCGGTACCGGGCCGGATCCTCCTCTCGGGTCCGGGTCCGGGCCGGATCCCTCCCCTCCGGTACCGGGCCGGATCCCTCCCCCCGGGTCCAGGTCCGGGTCTGGGCCGGACCCCTTCTCCCCCCGGTATTGGGCCAGATCCGTCCCCTCGGTACCAGGCCGGGTCCCTCCCCCCCCCCCCCCCCCCCCGGACTGGGCCAGATCCTCCCCCCGGGTCCGGGTCCAGATCCGGGCCCGGGCCGGACCCCTCCTCCCCCAAGTACCGGGCCGGACCCCTCCTCTCTCCGGCCCCCCCACCCCGGTACAGGGCCGGGTCCCTCCTCCCTCCCCCCCGCCCCCGGACCAGGCTGGATCCTCCCCCCGGTACCCGGCTGGACCCCCCCCCCCCCGCCCGGAGTAGCTCCAGGCTGCAGTGGGCACCCAGCACCGTGCAGGATGGCACCCTGTGACGGGACCTGGGACCCCCGGCCCGCCTGGCGCTGGGATGCTCTGAACCCGGTACCGGCCCCGGGACCCCCGGTCCTGCCTGGGTCCGGGACCCCCCGGCCAGTACCGGCCTTGGGACCCCCCATCCTGCCCAGACCAGGACCCCTCAGCTGGTACCAGCCCCAAGACCCCCCCATCCTGCCCGGGTCCCGGACCCCCCGGGTACCAGCCCCGGGCCCCCGATCCTGCCCGGGTCCAGGACCCCCCCACACTGGTACTGACCCCAGGCCCCCCCATCCTGCCCAGGTCCAGGACCCCCCGGGTACCAGCCCCGGGCCCCCGATCCTGCCCGGGTCCAGGACCCCCCCACACTGGTACTGACCCCAGGCCCCCCCATCCTGCCCGGGTCCAGGAGCCCCCCACACTGGTGCCAGCCCCGGGACCCCCCATCCTGCCCGGGTCCAGGACCCCTCATTGGTACCAGCCCTGGGACCCCCCATCCTGCCCAGACCGCCCCCCCTCCGGGCGGTACTGGCCCTGGGACCCCCCATCTTGCCCGGACAGCCCCCCCCACCCAGTACCGGCCCCGGGCCTCTCCTCATGGTGCTGGGGGTCTCCAGGGGTCCCCGGGGTCGAGGGTGCCTGGGGGTCCCCAGGCCGCCTCTCTCTACCGGGGGTCTCCAGGCCACCGGGGCTGGAGAGAGCCTTGGGCCGTATGGGGCTATAGGGGACCCTCGCGCTAGAGGGGAGCGTGGGGCCATATGGGACCTCCTCGCAGGCTATGTGGGGCTATAGGAGACTCCCGAGCCACGCAGCGCTATAGGGGATCCCTGTGTCAAAGGGAGCTCTAAGGTCCCCCAAGCCATAGGGGTCTATGGGGCCCTCAGCCATAGTGGGGGCTACAGGGTCCCCCGAGCCATAGGGGTCTACAGGGCCCTCAGCCATAGTGGGGGCTATAGGGTCCCCCGAGCCATAGGGGTCTATAGGGACCCCTGGCCATAGAGAGCTACAAGGTTCCCTGCGCCATAGGGGGGCTATAGGGACCCCCCGGCCGCAGGGCGCTATAGGTACCCGCCCCACGTGGGCGCTGCGGCCGCCCTGGCCACGCCCCTCGCGCGTGCCGGCAAGGAGGGAGGGGGAGGGGGCGGGGCCGGGCCGCCGCCTGCGCCTGCGCAGTGGCTCCCCCCGCCCGGCCTCCCGCCGCACCTCCAGGCGTCGAAGCGCACGTGCTGGGCGTGTGACGTCGAGGCGCACGTGACGTCAAGGCGCACGTGCTGGGCGTGCGACGTCGTTCCCCCCGGCGCCAGGCGCGAGGCGAGGCAGGGCCTGGGGAAAGGGGGGGGGGGTGTCAATGGCCGCGCGTCACGTGACCCCCGGGGGGGGGACCTTGTCCCCCCCCCCAAGTGTGTCCCGGGGGGTATCTGGGGCCTTGTTCCCCCCCCCGGTGTGTCCCGGGGGGTATCTGGGGCCTTGTTTCCCCCTCAAGTGTGTCCCGGGGGGTATCTGGGGCCTTGTTCCCCCCCCCGGTGTGTCCCGGGGGGTATCTGGGGCCTTGTTTCCCCCTCAAGTGTGTCCCGGGGGGTATCTGGGGCCTTGTTCCCCCCCCCAGTGTGTCCCGGGGGGTATTTGGGGCCTTGTTCCCCCCCCCCAGTGTGTCCCGGGGGGTATCTGGGGCCTTGTTTCCCCCCCCCCAGTGTGTCCCGGGGGGTATTTGGGGCCTTGTTCCCCCCCCAAGTGTGTCCCGGGGGGTATCTGGGGCCTTGTTTCCCCCCCGAAGTGTGTCCCAAGGGGTATTTGGGGCCTTGTTTCCCCCTCAAGTGTGTCCCAAGGGATATTTGGGGCCTTGTTCCCCCCCCCAGTGTGTCCCGGGGGGTATTTGGGGTCTTGTGTCCCCCCCATCTTTGGAGCCATCTTGGGGACCCTTTCAGTGCCTCCTCCCTGGGGGGAGGGATTTAGGATTCCCTCTCCCCACAGGGAGTCAGGGCCACCTTGGGGGGGGGCACGTGTCCCTGTGTACCCCCCCCACCCCACCCAGAGCCGTCCCCTGTGTCCCCCCTCCCCCCGCAGGCCCTGCCGCCACCATGCCGCCGCGGCGCTCGGCCCGCATCCAGAGCGCTTCGTCCAGCTCCGGCTCCTCGGCGGGACCCGGCACCGGCTCCAGCCCAGCGGGGACACAGTCCGAGCCCCGGAGCGGTTCCCCGGCTCCGGATAGCCTGTGAGTTTGGGGGGGGGGATACTCGGGTGGGATTGGGGTTGGGGGCAGGGTGGGGTGGTGGAGGGGGCTGTGGCCCAGCCGCTCGCCCACCGGCACGCCGCGTCCCGCAGGGACCCGAGCAGCGGGGACGCCGACTCCGGCAGCGACTTCGAGGACACGCTGCGGAAGCACGGCAAGCGGGGGGCCCGCGCGGTGCTCGGCCGCGCGCTGGTACGTCTCGTTCCCCCCTCCCGATTCCAGGCGCTTTCCCCTGGTTTTAGGGTCTTTCTGCGCACGTGCCGCGGTGCGCAACGGGCGCCCGCGCTCTAACCGCGCCACGTCTCCGTCCCCGTCAGGTCCCCAAGCGTCCCCGGAGGGAGCCCAGCACGGATGGGAGCAGCCCGGCCGCGAAAAACCCGGAGCAGAACAACCTCTTTGAGGCTGTGAGGTCGGCCAAGACCGCCACGGAGGTAACTCCGCTCCCGCCGCTCTCCGTCCGGCTTTGGCCCCGCTTTTTGGGGTGGGATTTGGGGGGGGGGGGGGGGGGACAGCCACCTCGCACGGGGGACAGCAGCGGCGGGGCCTGCGGGACACGGCGGGGGGCACGCGCCGGCCCCGTTGGCGCGGGTTTGACGCCGGCTGCGCCCCCCTGCTTTGTTTTCAGACGCTGGTGGACGACTGGCTGGAGACCTACAAGCGGGACCGGGAGACGGGGTTCCTGGAGCTCGTCAACTTTGTCATCCGCTCCTGCGGCTGCAGAGGTGGGCGAAGGCCGTCGGGTCCTCAGCCTCCTCCCTGCTGCCGGCGGGGACCCCGTCGTGGGCTGCCGTCTCCGTCCCCTGGGCTTGGGGACGCTCGTTTCAGGCTCTGCAGGCTCTTGTGCCCGTCCCCTGGCCCTGGGGACCCCAGTTCCGTCCTTCTCGGGCTGCCGTCCGCGTCCCCTGGCCCCGAGGACCCCGGTCCTGTTCCACGTCTCTGCTCCCCCGCCGCAGGCGTGGTGACCCTGGAGATGTTCAGGAACCTGCAGAACTCGGAGATCATCCAGCAGCTGACGGAGAAGTTCGACGAGGTGTGGGGCAGCGCGCGGAGGGGACGTGGCCCCCTCCCCCCCGGGGGAAAAGGAGGCTGGCGAGGGCCCGGCTCAGCCCGTCTCCCCGCAGGATTCGGCCGAGTACCCGCTGTCGCTGAGCACCCGGTCGTGGCGCCGGTTCCGGGCGGGTTTCTGCGAGCTGGTGGCCGTGCTGGTGCAGCGGTGCCAGTACAGCATCATCTACGACGAGTTCCTCATGGACGCCCTCATCTCCCTGCTCACCGGCCTCTCCGACTCCCAGGTGCGGGCTTTCCGCCACACCAGCACCCTGGCAGGTAGGCCGCTCCGTGCCGGACGCCTGGGCCCCCCTCGGGGGGGGGGGGAAGGAGGGGGGCAGCCGGGGTGTCTCGTGGATGTCCCCCCCCCCCCCCCCCCCGCCCTGTGCCTCTCCGCAGCCCTCACGGCGCTGCCGTATCCCCAGCCATGAAGCTGATGACGGCCCTCGTGAACGTGGCGCTGAGCGTGAGCTTGCACAAGGAGAACAACCAGCGGCAGTACGAGGCCGAGCGCAGCAAGGGCCCGGGGCGCCGGGCCACCGAAAAGCTGGAGGCGCTGCTGGAAAAACGCCGGGAGGTGAGCGCTGAAGTGAGGCCGGGCGGCAGCGCCGGGCGCCCTTCGCCTGAGCCCTGCCCCTCTCCCAGCTCCAGGAGCAGCTAGAGGAGATCGAGAACATGATGAACGCCGTCTTCAAGGGCGTCTTCGTGCACCGCTACAGGTCAGGGCCTACGTGGGAGGTCGGGAATGGAGAAGGGGGGTCCTGTTCTCGAGAGGTTTTGTCATCCCTCTCTGTTCGGGGCACAGCCCAGCTGGACACTGGGACCAGTTTGGGGTTCCCCATCATCGGGGTCACCTTAATGCCAAGGAAAGGGTGGTGCAGAGGGTATCAGGGTGGTTGTGAGCTCAGGGAAAGGCCAGAGTGGATGGGAAGGGGACACGGGAGCGTTGGCCGGGGACGGGAGGGCAGATGGCAGTTGGGACGGGGACGCCGTGCGGCCGGGGGAGGAACGAAAAGGATTTGGGGCCGGTGGCGCGAGCCCACGCGGTGCCGCACGGGGCAGAGACGTGGTCCCCGAGATCCGAGCCATCTGCATGGAGGAGCTGGGCAAGTGGATGAGGAGCTACGCGGCCTCCTTCCTCACCGACAGCTACCTCAAGTACATCGGCTGGACCCTGCACGACAAGGTGAGGCGGGGGGCCGGCGGGGGGCCGCGGGGGGCCGGCGGGGCCGCGCCGTCCCCGCTCGACGGCCCTCGTCCCCGCAGCAGCGCGAAGTGCGTCTCCAGTGCGTGAAGGCCCTGCAGGGCCTCTACTGCAGCCGGGACGCGGCCGCCCACCTCGAACTCTTCACCAACCGCTTCAAGGTGAGCGGGCGGCGCGTGGCCACGCCGGGCCCCTGCCCGGGGCGCAGCCACTGACTGCAGTGTCCCCTCCCCGCCATCGTCGCCAGACCCGTATGGTGTCCATGGTCCTTGACAAGGAGCCCGACGTGGCCGTGGAGGTCGTGAAGCTGCTGACGCTGATCCTGCAGTGAGTGCGGGGCTGGAAGGGACATGGGGGCCGGGGCTGGAGGAGATGCAGGAGAAAAGGTCCTGGAGTGAGTGGGGACAGGGGGCAGGGCTGGAGGGGACCTGGGGGAGAAGGTCCTGGAGTGAGTGTGGGGACAGAGGACAGGGCTGGAGGGGACCTGGGGGAGAAGGTCCTGGAGTGAGTGCAGGGACAGGGGACGGGGCTGGAGGGGACCTGGGGGAGAAGATCGTGGAGTGAGTGCAGGGACAGGGGACAGGGCTGGAGGGGACCTGGGGGAGAAGGTCCTGGAGTGAGTGCAGGGACAGGGGACGGGGCTGGAGGGGACCTGGGGGAGAAGGTCCTGGAGTGAGTGCAGGGACAGGGGACGGGGCTGGAGGGGACCTGGGGGAGAAGATCGTGGAGTGAGTGCAGGGACAGGGGACAGGGCTGGAGGGGACCTGGGGGAGAAGATCGTGGAGTGAGTGCAGGGACAGGGGACAGGGCTGGAGGGGACCTGGGGGAGAAGGTCCTGGAGTGAGTGCGGGGACGGGGCTGGAGGGGACCTGGGGGAGAAGATCCTGGACCGAGTGTGGGGAGAGGGGACGTGTTCGGAGAGGACCTGGGGGAGAAGATCCTGGACCGAGTGTGGGGAGAGGGGACGTGTTCGGAGAGGACCTGGGGGAGATTCTGGAGTGAGTGTGGGGACCTGGGGGGGACACGAGGTCCTGCAGCGAGCCCAGGGACGCGTCCCACGGTGACAGCAGGGCCGGGGCTGGAGGGGACACGGGGGGACCCCGGGGTCCGACCCCGGCCTTTCCTCGGGCGCAGGAACGCGGAGGAGGCGCTGACGGAGGACGACTGCAGCGGCGTCTACCCCTTGGTCTACGTCTCCAACCGGGCCCTGGCCGCCGCCGCCGGGCGCTTCCTCTACGGCAGGTGAGCGGAGGCGGCCGCCGGCCGGGCTCCGGAGCGCGGCCCGTGGCCCGCGGCCGCTCTCGGCCCCGCCGCGAGCCCCGGGAAGGGCCCGGCGCGGCGCGGCACGGCACAGCGCCGGGCTGCCAAGCCGTGACTCAGGCTTCGTCGGAACGAGACGCCCCGCTTGCTTTTTTCCACTTAGCCGCCCGGCTCGCTCCCCCCGCTCTCCAACCCCGTCCCCCCCCCCCCCCCGGCTCCCCGGGGCTCGTTTAAGCGCCCGCTTTTAACGGAAGCGGCTCCGGGCGCGCCGCGGCGGCCAGCACCGGCGTCTCGCCCCGTGGGAGACGCCAGCCCAGCACGCGCCTTATCGGCTGCCCGGGCGCCCCGGGCCGAGCCGCGCCGGCCGCCAGCCGCGTCCCGCTCGCGCGCTCGAGGCTCTTGCGAAACCTTTGGCTCGTTAAGCCCTGTTCCTTCGTCAGGCAGAGACGAGGAGGAGGAGGGATGGGGAGGGGGGGAGGATGACGGGGCGGCGGGGCGGGGGGGGGGCACAAGGATGCCGCGGGGGTGCTGAGGTGGCACCCGGAGGGGTGCTTGACCCGGGGGGTTCGTGGCCACGGTGGCCCGGCCGCCTGCCCCCCCCCCCAGTGCCCCAGAGATCTGGGGGCCGGCGCATCCCCCTGCCCCCCCCCCCGCCCCGGCCCAGCCGCCGCCTTGTTTATCTGGGCACGAGGCCTCGGCCGCTATCGGCCGCGTCGGAGTTGTTTGGGCTTGTGCCGGCTCCAGGCTGCCGCCGCAGCCGCCGCGGGAGCTGGAACGGTTCCCTCCCCGCCCCCGCCCCCCCCGGCACATCTGGGACCGGAGCTGGAACGGTTCCCTCTCTGCCCCCCCCCCCGGCACATCTGGGATGGGAGCTGGAATGGTTCCCCCCCTGCCCCGGCACATCTGGGACAGGAGCTGGAACGGTTCCCTCCCCGCCCCCCCCCCCCGCACATCTGGGACGGGAGCTGGAACGGTCCCCCCCCCCCGCCCCGGCACATCTGGGACGGGGGCGGGGGACGGGTGCCAGCTGGTGCGTCAGGCCAGCGCGGCCCCTCCCTGGGTCCCTCCCCAGGAGTGTGGGGGGTGGGGTGGGGGGGTTTGGCTGCGCCGCTGCCCGCTCCCTGCGCCCGGAGCGGGGGCAGGTGGGACCCCCATGTCCTTGTCCCTCGGGGCTCTGGCCCCAGGGGACATGGGCCCCCCCCCACCCGTGTCCCTCATGGCTCTGCCCCCCACGTGCCCAGCTCAGTCCCCATAGCAGGGGGATGTGGGGCCCCCGTGTCCGTGGGGGCTCCGGCCCTGGGGGACATGGGACCCCCCCGTCCGTGTCCCTCAGGGCTCTGCCTCCCACGTGCCCAGCTCAGTCCCCACAGCAGGGGGACGTGGGCCCCCCCGTCCGTGTCCCTCAGGGCTCTGCCCCCCACGTGCCCAGCTCAGTCTCCATAGCAGGGGGACGTGGGCCCCCCTGTCCGTGTCCCTGGGGGCTCCGGCCCTGGGGGACATGGGACCCCCCTGTCCGTGTCCCTCAGGGCTCTGCTCCCCACGTGCCCAGCTCTGTCCCCATAGCAGGGGGACACGGGGGCCCCCCCCATCCGTGTCCCTCAGGGCTCTGCCCCCCCCCACGTGCCCAGCTCTGTCCCCATAGCAGGGGGACACGGGGGCCCCCCCCATCCGTGTCCCTCAGGGCTCTGCCCCCCCCCACGTGCCCAGCTCAGTCCCCATAGCAGGGGGACGTGGGCCCCCCCGTCCGTGTCCCTCAGGGCTCTGCCCCCCCACGTGCCCAGCTCAGTCCCCATAGCAGGGGGACGGGAGGCCCCCCCCATCCGTGTCCTCCCAGGGCACTGGCCCCCCTGTGCCCGGCTCTCTCGCATGATTCATGGGCCCCCATGTCCCCCGAGACTCCGGCCACCATGTGCCCCCTTCTCTCGGGAACGCGGGACGCCCGCGTGACCCGTCGGTGTCCCCTGGGGCGCTCCGGTCCCGGCGCGGGATCCCCGCGTGACCCCCGCGGCCGCCTCCTCCAGGGTGCTGGACCCCCGGCGGGAGGCAGCGGAGGAACCGTCTCGCGACGGCGAGAACAAGATCTTCTTCAGGCTGCTGCTGGACTTCTTCATCGAGAGCGAGGTGAGGGCGGTCGTGAGGGCCGGCGCCGGGGGGGTGGGGGGGTCCCTGCGCGCTGTGACGGCGCCCCGGGTCCCGTCGCCGCCCTGTCTGCTCTCCCCAGCTCCACGAGCACGCGGCCTACTTGGTGGACAGCCTGTGGGACTGCGCCGGGCCCCGCCTGAGGGACTGGGAGACCATGAGCTCGCTGCTGCTGGAGAAGACCCCTGCCGAGGGTGAGCGGGGGGGGGGGGGAGGACGGTGTCCCTCGTGCTGCTGGGACATTGTTGGGAGGCACTGGGATGCTGTTGAGGGACTCCGGGATGTGCTGGGGCATCACTCAGAGGCACTGGGATGTACTGGGACATCACTGTGGGGTACTGGGATTCACTAGGCTACGTTGGAACGTGCTGGGATGTTACTGAGAGACACTAGGCTGTTGCTGGGAGATGCTGGGATGCACTGGGATGTTCTGGGATACAATAGACTGGGGCACTGCTGGGCTGCATTAGGATACACTGGGACATTGCTGGGAGACAGCAGGACGCACTGGGACATCCCTGGAAGACACTGGGATGTTTCTGGGAGATGCTGGGACACGTTGGTACGTGATTGGGAGGCCCTGGGATACGCTGGAACGGGCTGAGATATCACTGGGCTGTTTGGGGATGATGCTGGGACATACTGGGGTGCCAGCGGGTCGTCACTGGAAAACAGTGGGACGTACTGGGGTGTGCTGGGGGGGCGCCAGGATGTCCTGGGACCCCGCGGCGTGGCGGCACGGGTGACCTGGGGACGGCATCGGCCGCCCCGCGTCCCCCCGGCCCTGCGGCTCCCCGCGCTTTCGCCCCCTCCCGCAGGCCTGGCCGACGAGCACGAGAAGGCACTGGTGGAGATCCTGGTGGCCAGCGCGCGCCAGGCCACCGAGGGGCTGCCCCCGGCGGGCCGCGGCCCGGGCAAGAAGGTAACGGGGGCCGAGGGAGGGGGACGGCGTGGTTGGGGACGCCCCCGTCCCCCGACGATGCCACGTGGCCCCCCCCCCGAGCCCTTCTCTCTCTCTCTCTGCCCCCAGACCTCAGCCCGGGAGCGCAAGGCGCAGGCGGACGAGAGGACGCGGCTCACCCACTGCCTCATCCCGGCTCTGCCCCAGCTGCTGGCGAAGGTGAGGGCGACCCGGAGCCCCCCCCCGCCACGGCCCCACTCCCCGGAGAGCGGGGTGGCCACGGCGGGCTGGCGCTGACCCCGTCGCCCCGCAGTTCTCAGCCGACGCGGAGAAAGCGGCTCCGCTCCTGGAGATCCTGCAGTATTTCGACCTTGGCATCTACTGCACGGGGCGGCTGGAGAAGGTACTGGGGTCCGGCAAGCAGGATCCGGCCCGCTCTGTCCTGCCGGAGCCGGGGCAGAGCCGCTCTCCCTGCCGGGAACCGGGGCCGTGGGCAAAGCGGGGTGCAGGGGATGGGAAACGTCCCTTGGGGTGTCGTCTTCTCTATCCTTACTGTCCTCACCAGCCCCATCTGGGGTCTGTGTCCTCGTCTATCCCTGCTGGGAGGCTCCGTGTCCCCAGCTCCGGCCCCGTTGGGGGTCCAGTGGGCACAGGGATGGACACGGGAGGCCACGTGCCTCGAGCTCCGGCCCCGTCGGGGCCCCGCGTCCGTCCCCGTGCCCCCCGGGAGGCTGCGCGTCCCCTCGTCCCCGTGGGAGAGGCCGCCTGCCCCCGGCCCCGTCGCAGAGGTTGTGTCCTCGGCAGCACCTGGAGCTGGTGCTGGGGCAGCTGCAGGAGGTGGTGGAGAAGCACTCGGGGCAGGCGGTGCTGGAGGCGGCGGCGCGGGCGCTCTACGCCCTCTGCAACCCCGAGCTCGCCCTGCACGGCCGCGGGGACCTCGTGCGCAGCCGCCTCGCCGACCAGCTGGTCGACAAGTTCCACCAGGAGGTCACCGAGCTGCTCCAGGTACCAGGCACGAGACAGGGACCCTGAGCCCGGGGTGGGCCTGGGCACAGGACAGGGACCCCGAGCCTGGGACAGGGCTGGGGGACAAGGCAGGATGGGGCTGGGGACAGGACAAGGACCCTGAGCCTGGGACAGGGCTGGGGACAAGGCAGGATGGGCCTGGGCACAGGACAGGGACCCCGAGCCTAGGACAGGGCTGGGGACAAGGCAGGATGGGGCTGGGGACAGGACAAGGACCTCGAGCCTGGGACAGGGCTGGGGACAAGGCAGGATGGGGCTGGGGGCAGGACAAGGACCGCGAGCCTGGGACAGGGCTGGGGACAAGGCAGGATGGGGCTGGGGACGGGACAGGGACCCCGAGCCTGGGACAGGGCTGGGGACAAGGCAGGATGGGGCTGGGGACAGGACAGGGACCCTGAGCCTGGGACAGGGCTGGGGACAGGACAAGGACCGCGAGCCTGGGACAGGGCTGGGGACAGGACAGGGACCCCGAGCCTGGGACAGGGCTGGGGACAAGGCAGGATGGGGCTGGGGACAGCCATGGACAGGACAAGGTCTTGAAAGATTGGGACAGGATCCTGGACTCTGGGACAGGGCTGGGAACAGTAACTGGGACCCGGAGCCTGGGCTGGATCTGGGGCCACCGCAGGTCACAAACTGAGACTCAGGGACAAGGCTGGGGCCGGGGACCTGGAGCGCAGGATGGGGCCGGGGACGGCACAGGAGGTGCTGGGACGGCCAGAGCAGGGACAGGGAATCGGCCGGTCTGCGAGGCGCTGGGTGGCGGGGCTGGTGAAGGACCTCGGGGAACGGGGTGTCCCCAGCCCCGAGCGGGGGTCCCCAGCCCTGGTGCAGGTCCCCGGCTCCGAGCGGGGGTCCCCAGCCCCGAGCGGGTGTCCCCAACCCTGGCATGGGTTCCCAGCTCCGAGCGGGGGTCCCCGGCCCCGAGCGGGTGTCCCCAGCCCCCAGCGGGGGTCCTGGCCCCCAGCGGGTGTCCCCAGCCCCGAGCGGGGGTCCCCGGCCCCAAGCGGGGGTCCCCAGCCCTGGCATGGGTCCCCAGCCCCGAGCGGGGGTCCCCGGCCCCGAGCGGGTGTCCCCGGCCCCCAGCGGGTGTCTCCGGCCCCAGGCGGGTGCCCTCAGCCCCAGGCAGGGGTCCCGGCCCCAGGCGGGGGTCCCCAGCCCCGAGCAGGGATCCCCGGCCCCGGGCGGGGGTCCCGGCCCCGGGCGGGTGCCCTCAGCCCCGGGCCCTGCCCAGGCCTCGTCCCTGGACGACGAGGAGGTGTACAGCATGGCGGCCACGCTGAAGCGCATCTCCGTCCTGTTCAAGTGAGTGGGGCGCCGCGGGGCCGTGCCACCCCTCTGCCCCTGTCCGCCGCGGTCCCCTGGGGTCCCTTGGTGGCCTGTGTCCCGCTGTGCTGTCCCTTACCCTCTGTGTCCCCCCACCACCACCCCCAGCATGGTGTCACCTGCCCCACGTTTGCGTTCCTCTGTCCCGTCCCCCCCCCCGCCCTGTGCGCTCTCAGCGTCCCGTCCCTGGTGTCCCTGTCCCATCCCTCGGTGTCCTACGCCCCAGTGCCCTGTCCCTTACCTTACGTGTCCCCAGCTTGCTGTCATCTGCCCCGCGTTCACCGTGTCCCCGTCCCTTGGCGTCCCCGTGTCTCGTCCTGCCCCTGCGTGTGCCCCGGCACCTGCCCCGTGCGCTCCCTGCGTCCCCGTACCCCGCCACGCTGTCCCCTGCTCCATGCCATCCCCGTCACCGTCCGCTGCAGCGCCCACGACCTGACGCCCTGGCAGCTCTTCGAGCCCTGCGCCCAGCTGCTGCAGCGCGCCGTGGACACGGGCGAGGTGCCGCCGCAGGTACTGGCTTGGAGGGGGGGTGGGGGGCGGGGAGGGGGTGGGGGACACACACACACGCTTGGGGACACCCTCTGTGCCTCCGCAGGTCCTCGTCCCCGCCGTGGCCTGCGTCCACTTCCACATCCTCTGGGAGCTCTCGCGCTTGCCCGGCGATGCACCGCCGCAGGTGAGCGGCTGCCACGGCGTGGGGTGGGGTGGGTGGGGGGGACAAGGCCACCGCGTCCCTAGCGTCCCGCCACGTCTCTAACCGCCTCCCGAACGGTCACCTGCTCCGCACAGGGCCAGCTGCGAAGCCTGAAGAGCAAAGTCACCTCCTTCTGCTCGCTGTGCCAGAGCTGCCTGTCCGACGTGGACCCCGGCGTCCGGGAGCAGGTATGGAGGAGGGACCTGGCGGGGGGAGGTCCGAGGGGGCGCCCGGGCCGGCGCTGAGCCCGTCCCCGCGTCCCCAGGCCTTCGTGGTGCTCAGCGACCTGCTGCTGGTGTTCGGCCCCCAGCTGACGCGGGACGGGCGGGAGGCGCTGGAACCGCTGGCGGTGCTGCCCGACGCCGGCCTGCAGTCGCAGCTCGCTGGCTTCCTCATGGACCACGTCTTCAACCACGTCTTCAGCCACGAGGAACTCGCCTCCGGAGGTGCGGCCCCTTCCCTGGGACGCGGATGTCCCCTCTGGCCGGGCCAGCCGCGCCAGCCTGTCTGTCCCCACAGAGCCCGAGGACAGCGAGAGCCACATCGAGGGGCTGCACCGGCGCCGGGTGCTGCTGGCCGGCTTCTGCAAGCTCATCATCTACAACGTGCTGGAGCTCAGCGCCGCCTCCGACGTCTTCAAGCACTACGCCAAGGTGCCAACGTGGTTGTGGCGGTGGCAGGGGGGACGGGGGACACTGTCCCCGCTGTCCCAAGGACGGCTTGGGGACGCCTGGGCTCTGTCTTTTCTCTTTCCCAGTTCTACGGCGACTACGGGGACATCATCAAAGAGACGCTGAACTGCACCCGCCAGATCAACCGGCAGGAGTGGGCTCGCACCCTGCTGCTCAGCTTGCAGCAGGTAATGGCTTGGGGCGGTCCTGGGGGGCCCGGGGGTCTCTGGGGCTCACCAGGGATCTCTGGGGTGGTCTTCAGGGGAGTTCAGCGGTCTCCAGAAGGGTCTGGGGGATCTTCGGGGGTCTCCAGGGAGGTCTGGGAGATCTTTGGGAGGCCCCAGGGGAGTTTGGGGGTCTCCAGGGGAGTCAGGAGGATCTTTGTGAGCCTCCAGGGAGGTCTGGGGGATCTTTGAGGGTCTCCAGGGGAGGTTGGGTATCTTTTGGGGGTCCCTAGGGTTGTTTAGGGGAATTTTGTGGAGCTCCAGGGAGGTTTGGGCATCCAGGAGGCTCCAGGGAAAGTCAAGGGCGTCTGGGGGGTCTCTAGAGAGATCCAGGGCTCTAGGAAGCTCTGCAGGGATTTGGGGAGCTCCAGGGGGTCTCCAGGGGGGTCTGGGAGCCTCCAGAAGATCCGGGAGGGGTGTCCAGGAGATCCCGGGGTCTCTGTGCTGACCCTCTGCCCCCTGCGCAGCTGATGACGGAGCTGCTGCTGCAGCAGGGCCCCGAGATCCGGGCGGCCGCAGCCTTCCTGGAGATCCGGGACCTGGCGCGACGCTTCTCCCTCCTCTTCAGCCTCCACCAGCTCCGCAACCGCCTGGCGCTGCTCAGCGTGCACAAGTGAGCGGGGCCGGGCAGGGGCGCGGGGCAGGGCGCCGAGCTCGGCGGCTCGGCCCCACTCCGCGTCCCTCCTCTGTCCCCGCTTCGGCTAGGGAAGGGATCCAGTTCGCTTTCCAGGAGCCGCCGGGCCCCGGGCCGGAGCCGCAGCCTCTCAACCTGCCCTTCCTGGAGGTGCTGAGCGAGTTCTCGCCCCGGCTGCTGCAGCCCGACAAGGCGCTGATGTGAGTCGGGGTGGCACGGGGTGGGAGGGGTCTCGTGGGGTCCCCCGGCGTCGCGTCACTCGCCGCGTCCCCTCTTCTCGCAGCTTGGCCTACCTGGACAAGATGTGCCGGGAGCAACGGTGGCCAGCAGCGGCGGCGGACGACCCGTGGCCCTCGCTGGAGGTGTATCGCAGCTCCCTGCAGCCGCAGGACGACGCGAGCTCCGTCTCGGCCCCGCGCCAGCCGCCCGGCTCCGCCGCCAAGAGACGCCGCTTGGATGGTGAGGGACGGGGCCGGGACCGGGAGGGGACCGGGGCGTCCGGGAGACTCCGCCGTGAGGCCGCGGGACCCTCGGCCGGGACCGGGAGGGCACCGGGGGCGTCCGGGAGACTCCGCCGCGAGGCCGCGGGACCCTCGGCCGGGACCGGGACGGGACCGGGGCGTCCGGGAGACTCCGCCGCGAGGCCGCGGGACCCTCGGCCGGGACCGGGACGGGACCGGGGCGTCCGGGAGACTCCGCCGCGAGGCCGCGGGACCCTCGGCCGGGACCGGGACGGGACCGGGGCGTCCGGGAGACTCCGCCGCGAGGCTGCGGGACCCTCGGCCGGGACCGGGACGGGACCGGGGCGTCCGGGAGACTCCGCCGCGAGGCCGCGGGACCCTCGGCCGGGACCGGGACGGGACCGGGGCGTCCGGGAGACTCCGCCGCGAGGCTGCGGGACCCTCGCACGGGACCCTCTGCCTGGGCTCTGCCAGCCAGCAGGACTGGAGGTGGGGAGGAAGGATCATCTCCTCCTCTATCCCACACTGGGTGTGTGGGGGGGATCCCAGCTGGAGACTGGGACCAGTTTGGGGCTCCGCAGCACGAAGGCACGAAGGTCACGCGGGGCCCGAGTGGGCGAGGGGAGGCTGAGAGGTGACAAAGTGTGTATGGGGGGGTCACATCAGCGCCGTCACTGCCCCAGTGGAGGTGGCCAGTCCTCGTGGCCCCTCTCTGTCCTCCTGGCTCCGTCCTCGCGGCCCCTCTCTGTCCTCGGTCTCTCTCTGTCCTCCTGGCTCCGTCCTCGGTCCCTCTCCGTCCTCGTGGTCCCTCTCCGTCCTCGTGGTCCCTCTCCGTTCTCGTGGTCCCTCTCCATCCTCACAGTCCCTCTGTCCTTGGCCCCTCTCCATCCTTGTTGTCCCTCTCCGTCCTCCCGGCTCCATCCTCGTCATCCCTCTCCGTCCTCGTGGCCCCCCTCCGTCCTCCTGGCTCCATCCTCGGTCCCTCTCTGTCCTCCTGGCTCCGTCCTCGTGGCCCCTCTCCATCCTCCTGGCTCCATCCTCGGTCCCTCTCTGTTCTCCTGGCTCCGTCCTCGCGGCCCCTCTCTGTCCTCGGTCTCTCTCTGTCCTCCTGGCTCCGTCCTCGGTCCCTCTCCGTCCTCGTGGTCCCTCTCCGTCCTCGTGGTCCCTCTCCGTCCTCGTGGTCCCTCTCCGTTCTCGTGGTCCCTCTCCATCCTCACAGTCCCTCTGTCCTTGGCCCCTCTCCATCCTTGTTGTCCCTCTCCGTCCTCCCAGCTCCATCCTCGTCATCCCTCTCCGTCCTCGTGGCCCCCCTCCGTCCTCCTGGCTCCATCCTCGGTCCCTCTCTGTCCTCCTGGCTCCATCCTCGTGGCCCCTCTCCGTCCTCGTGGTCCCTCTCCATCCTCACAGTCCCTCTGTCCTTGGCCCCTCTCCATCCTTGTTGTCCCTCTCCGTCCTCCCAGCTCCATCCTCGTCATCCCTCTCCGTCCTCGTGGCCCCCCTCCGTCCTCCTGGCTCCATCCTCGGTCCCTCTCTGTCCTCCTGGCTCCGTCCTCGTGGCCCCTCTCCATCCTCCTGGCTCCATCCTCGGTCCCTTTCCGTCCTCCTGGCTCCGTCCTCGCGGCCCCTCTCCATCCTCGCGGCCCCTCTCCGTCCTCCTGGCTCCATCCTCGCGGCCCCTCTCCGTCCTCCTGGCTCCATCCTCGCAGCCCCTCTGTCTTCGGCCCCTCTCCGTCCTCCCAGCTCCATCCTCGTGGCCCCTCTCCGTCCTCCCGGCTCAGTTCTCGCGGTCCTTCTCCATCCTCGCGGCCCCTCTCTGTCCTCCTGGGCTCCATCCTCGCAGCCCCTCTGTCTTCGGCCCCTCTCCGTCCTCCCGGCTCCATCTTCGTGGCCCCTCTCCGTCCTCGCGGCCTCTCTCCATCCTCGCAGCCCCTCTCCGTCCTCGGGGTCCCCCCGTCCCAGCCGCTTGCTCTCTCCGCAGCGTCCTCGGAGCGCACCGACTCCAGCCTCCAGCTGAGCAGCCGCCTCGCCAGCCCGGCCCTGACGTCCACGGCGCTGCGGGGCAGCCACCAGGCGCCGCGACCCCGGCCGCCGCGACGGGACCGCGGCTCCGACTCGGATTCGGCTCGGAGGTGAGCGGCCGGGCCGGGAACCGGCTTCCTCCCTGCCGCCCCCCCTGCCCCGGGCCCGGCCCCGACTCCGCTGCCTCCTGCCTAGGCGCCAGCCCCCGCTCGGCGTCGGGCCCCGGCTTCCCGGCTTCTTCTCCCGGAGCAGCTCCGTGTCCCGTCAGGGCAGTAGGACGGATCGGTAAGAGATGGGGTGTCGGGTGGGGGGGGAAGATGAGCTGATTTGGGGGGGGAGGGTGCCGCATCCTCTGCCTTCCTCCCTTCGCCCCCAGGCTCAGCCTCATGGAGGAAGAGGAGGCGACGGAGGAAGAGGAGGCGATGATCGAGGAGGAGAGCAGCGAAGAGGAGGCTCCGCAGCCGCGCAGGGTGAGGCCGAACCCCTCCTCAGGCTCCCCCCCACCCCGCGTGTCCCCAAATGTCCCCCCCCTCAATGCCCTGCCCCCCAGGGTGTCCCCGAGGGTCCCCCCAGGGTGTCCCCAAGGGTCACCCCAGCATCCTGCTCCTGCAGGGGGGGGGCCCAGGTGCCACAGGGGTCTCCCCCACCCTAAACAGCCCTAAATTGGGGTGGCGGTCGGGAGCGGGGGCTTAACGAAGCTCCCTGCACCCCCCCCAGGCTCTGCACCCCCAGCAGCTCCGCCAGCAGCAGCAGCAGCTCCGCGACCTCTTCGACTCCACCATCCTGGGCATCGAGGTGAGCGGGACGGGGGAAACGGGGACCCCCAAAGCTGGGGGCGGGGGGGCTCCCCCCTCCCCAACCTCCACCCCCCACTTTTGGGGTGGGTGGGGGTCTCACGGCCCCTCTCTCCCCGCAGGACGCGTGAGGCGGCCGGAGCGCAGAGCCCTGACAGTTTGTTGCCTGTTTATTGCTGTTTTGAGCCCAGATCGGGGGTGGGGGGTGGGGGGAGTCCAGCTCCCCGTCCCCCCCCCCCCCATTTGGTGTCACTTAATAAATAAGCGGGTTGGTGGCCAGCGCCTGGGTGCGGCGGAGGGGCTCAGAGGCGGACGACGTAGGAGTCGCTGTGGGTCACGTAGCGCACCCAGCGGTGGGGCAGCCCGGCGGGGGGCCCGGCGCAGCGCACGAAGCGCACGTGCAGCCCCGAGCACGTGTGCGCGGGCAGCTCGAAGGCCATGTTCGCGGGGCCCAGCTCCAGCAGCGAGGCGCTGCTCAGCCCCGGCACCTCCAGCTGCGGGGACGGCGGCGCGGGGACGGTGACGCGGGGACCCGCCAGACCCCCCCCCCCCCCCTCCCCGGCCTGTCCCCGAGCCCCACGGCCACCCCCCGCCCCCCCCGCAAAGGGACGGGACCCTGAAGGCTCCCCGAGGAAGGGGGACGGGTCCCTGCTTGTCCCCGAGCCCCATGGCCACCCTGCCATGGGGAGGGGTCCCTGCTTGTCCCCGAGCCCCATGGCCACCCTGCCATGGGGACACCCCCATGTCTGTCCCCAAAGCCCTATGGCCTCCCCCCAAAAAGGGACAAGACCCTGAAGGCTCCCCGAGGAAGGGGGACGGATCCCTGCTTGTCCCCGAGCCCCATGGCCACCCTGCCATGGGGACAGGTCCTTCCTTGTCCCCGAGCCCCACGGCCACCCCGCAGTGGGGACAGGTCCCTGCTTGTCCCCGAGCCCCACGGCCACCCTGCCAGGGGGACAGGTCCTTCCTTGTCCCCAGACCCCACGGCCACCCTGCTATGGGGATGGGTCCCTGCTTGTCCCCGAGCCCCACGGCCACCCTGCCATGGGGACGGGTCCCTGCTTGTCCCCGAGCCCCACGGCCACCCCGCAGTGAGGACGGGTCCTTCCTTGTCCCCGAGCCCCACGGCCACCCCGCAGTGGGGACACCCCTGCGTCTGGCCCCGAAGCCCTACAGCCACCCCCCCACCCCACCCCCAAAGTGGGGGCAAGGTCCCTAAAGGCTCCCCAAGGTGGGGACGAGTCCCTGCCTGTCCCCGAGCCCGGGGGAGGTGGGGGGGCTGGGTCGTGCGTGTCCCCCCCCACCCCACCCCCCCCCGCGCCCCAGAGCTCACCTTGAAGAGGGCGGAGAGCTGGGACCCCCCCTGACACCGCGGGATGTCCCAGCGGATGGACTTGGTGCTGGGCTGCAGCTCGGCCCTCTGCTCGGGGCTGCTGAGCTCCTGCGCCAGGCTGGGGGGGCAGGGGGGGGCAGAGAGAGGCGGTGGGGTGAGGGGGGGGGCCCAGGGCAGCCCCCCCACCCCCCCCACCCCCCGGCCCCGCGGCGGCACCCACCTGCTCACCCCCTTGGGCACGGGCAGCTGGAGGCGGACGTTGAGGGCCTGGCTGCGAGGGGACAGCGGCGAGGGGCCGGGACGTGGCCTCCGTGTCCCCCCCCCACCACTGCCCCACGGACCCCCCACCTTGGGGGGCAGGGGACAGCGGCGAGGGGCCGGGATGTGGCCTCCGTGTCCCCCCCCCGGCCACTGCCCCACGGACACCCCCACCTTGGGGGGCAGGGGACAGCGGCGAGGGGCCGGGATGTGGCCTCCGTGTCCCCCCCCCGGCCACTGCCCCACGGACCCCCCCACCTTGGGGGGCAGGGGACAGCGGCGAGGGGCCGGGACGTGGCCTCCGTGTCCCCCCCCCCGGCCACTGCCCCATGGACCCCCCCCACCTTGGGGGGCAGGGGACAGCGGCGAGGGGCCGGGACGTGGCCTCCGTGTCCCCCCCCCACCACTGCCCCACGGACCCCCCCACCTTGGGGGGCAGGGGACAGCGGCGAGGGGCGGCCGGGACGTGGCCTCCGTGTCCCCCCCGGCCACTGCCCCACGGACCCCCCCACCTTGGGGGGCAGGGGACAGCGGCGAGGGGCCGGGACGTGGCCTCCGTGTCCCCCCCCCCCGGCCACTGCCCCACGGACCCCCCCACCTTGGGGGGCAGGGGACAGCGGCGAGGGGCCGGGACGTGGCCTCCGTGTCCCCCCCCCGGCCACTGCCCCACGGACACCCCCACCTTGGGGGGCAGGGGACAGCGGCGAGGGGCCGGGACGTGGCCTCCGTGTCCCCCCTCCCGCCCCGTTGCCCCACGGCCACCCACCTCTTGGGGGGCAGATCGCAGCGGAGCTTCAGGTAGAGCCGCAGCCTGCGGGGACACGGGGACGGTCAGGGCTGGGGCCAACCCCCCCCCCCAAAATCCCCCCCTCCCCCAAATCCCCCGCCCCCAATCGCCCCCCCCCAGCAGCGCTCACCTGCCCGTGGGGTCTCGGTCCACGGTGGGGAAGAGGCGGAAGGGCAGCGGCGAGGGGATGTCGTCGGCCAGCTGGTACTGCATGAGCGTGAGCTGGGGGGGGGGACACGAGATGGGGGGGGTCAGTGTCGGGGGGTGGGGGAGGGGGGGGGTGTCCCCAGCGCCCCCCCATCGCGGTCCCCACCTCGCCCTGGCTCGGGGTGACCTTGAGGATCCGGCCGCTCTCGAACTCGTCCAGCCTGACGGCGCCGTGGAAGGCGCATTCGTCCACGCGCACGGCCGCGCCGTACCCTGCGGGGGGGGGGGGGACGGGGGGGGACACGGCGTGTTTGGTGGGGGGGGGGCAGAAAGGGGCTTTTTTGGGGGGGGGGGGTGACTCGCACCTCGCAGCTCCGACTTGCCCACGCAGAACTCCTCCGTCAGCCCCACGCGCATCTCTGCCGGGGGGGGGGGGGGGAGGAGGGGTCAGCCCCCCCACCCCGGGATGGCCGTGATGGCGTGGGGGGGGAGGAGCGGGGGGGACACGGCAGTGTCACCCCCCCCCCAGCCTGGAGCCCCCCGGGGGGGGGGCCCCCGCTTACCGCAGCAGTTGGGCAGGTAGCACTTGAGGCGAATCTCACCCTGCACATCGACCTTCATGGGGGTCCCCTGGCGAAGGGGAGGGGGGGTGAGCGGGGACCCCCCCCCAAGCCGAGGGGCCTGGGAGGAGCCGGGGGGGGGGGGGGACACGGGGCGCTTTGGGGACAGGGACCCCCCCGCTGGCTCACGTTGGCCGCGATGACGACCGTCAACCTCTCCACCACGTCCAGGAAAACCTCGTTCTTGGCGCCCTGCGGCCCGGAGCGGGTCAGTGCGTTTTGGGGGGGGGGGGACATCATGGGGGACGTTTTTTTTTTGGGGGGGGGGGGTCCTACCTGCTCCCCCCGGGGCGGCAGCACGGGGCGGCTGGCGGCCGAGCCGGGGGCCACCCTGCTCTGCTGCGTCTCGGCGCCAAACTGCAACGACGATGACGATGACGATGATGATGCCGGAGTGGGTGTGTGTGTGGGGGGGAGGGGAGTGTTGGGGGGTGAGGGTGGGGGCACCCATGGGTGGGGGGGGTGCGCTTGGGGGTCCTCACCAGCCCGACGGAGCCCAGGTCCAGGAGGCTGAAGGGTTTGGTGGCCACGGGCTCCGTGTGCATGAAGTTGCGCAGCACCTCGGGCGCCGTCGTCTGGACGTAGCCGTAGTCCTGGGGGGGGGGGGGGGGGGACACGGAGGGTGGCTTGTCCCCCCCCCCTCCCACCCCGGTCCCCAAAGATGCCCCATATCCTCGCCCTGGGTGTCCCCATGTCACCCCCCCTCCTCCTTCAAGGGTGTCCTTGGCCCCCCTGGGTTGTCCCCAGCCCCCTGGAGATGATCCCAGGTGATGCCCCCCCCCCCCCAAACCTCCTCGCCAAAGGGTGGCCCCGGGGGGGGGGGCACCCACCACCCAGGGGGGGCACCCACCACCCCAGAGTGTCTTCAGGTCATCTCAGGTGGCCCCACCACCCAGGACACCCCCTGAGGTGTCCCCCAAGGGTCACCTCCACCACCCCAGGGTGTCCCCACCTGCCCCCAAGGTGTCCCCACCACCCACGGCACCACCCAAGGGTCACCTCCACCACCCCAGGGTGTCCCCACCTGCCCCCAAGGTGTCCCCACCACCCAGGGCACAACCCAAGGGTCACCTCCACCACCTCAGGGTGTCTCCACCTGCCCCCAAGGTGTCCCCACCACCCACGGCACCACCCAAGGGTCACCTCCACCACCCCAGGGTGTCCCCACCTGCCCCCAAGGTGTCCTCACCACCCAGGGCACAACCCAAGGGTCACCTCCACCACCCCAGGGTGTCCCCACCTGCCCCCAAGGTGTCCCCACCACCCAGGGCACCCCCCCAAGGTCTCCCCAAGGGTCGCCTTCACCACCCACAGGGTGTCCCCACCCGCCCCACCCAGGACACCCCCCACCCCAGGGCGTCCCCCCCGCATCGCCCCACACCAGCATCTCATCCAGGAGCTCGTAGATGAGGGCGAAGTTGAGGCTGACGTTCTTCTCGCTGAGGGCCCCGCAGTAGTCCCGCAGCAGCGTCACCAGCCTGCGCGGGGACGCCGTCAGCGGGTCCCCGCGTCCCCCCTCAACGACGTCCCCGTGTCCCCCCCCCCCCCCCCGCCCAAACCCCGTACCTGTTGAGGAACTCCACGAGGGTGAAGGGCGACGCGTCCGGCGCGGTGGTGGTGGCCACGAAGTAGAGCCCCGCGTGCCGCACGTGGACGAAGTGCCGGCCCTCGTGCGCCTGGGTCGGGAGCAGAGCTGTCACCTGCGGTGGGGGGCTGGGACCCCGAGAACCACCCCCCCCCCGCGTTTCCTCCCCCCACCGCTTACCATGAAGACGGGGGCCTGGTCGCCCGGCAGCGCCGTGATCTTCCGGTAGAAGGTGTCGGCGAGGTCCGGGCTGGTGCCGCCGGCCTCGCCGCGGACCGGGCTGGCGTTAAGGAGAGGAGGAGGGAGACAGGTCCCCCCCCCATCAAAGCAGGGACCCCTCCCCAAATCAGGGACATTCCCCCCTCCCTCCCCCAAGCCCCGGTGCCGGCGGGTCTCCCCCCAGCCCGGGGGGGGGGCCGCGCGGGGAGGAGGATACAGTCCTTGTGGATGAGGCGGTCGCCCTTGGAGGAGAGGATGAAGATCTGGGAGAGCATCGCCGGCCTGGGGGGGGGGGGGGGGAAGAGGGGGTGGCTGGACTGGGACCCCCCCCCCCCCAGGGTGCTGCCAGGCTCTGCACCCTCAAAAGCCTCCCCAAGCCCTGTGCTCCCCCCTCGCCCCAGACCCCTTGTCTGCACCCCCCAAGGCCCTGCCCCCCTGCCCCCCCCCCCACCAGAGCAACTCCTCCCTGCAGGGTCCCTGCACCCATAGCCCCCCCCCCCCCAGCACCCAGCAGTGCCCTCAATCCCCCCCCTCATCCACAGGGCCCCTGACCCCCAAGTGCCCCCCATAGCCCAGCCTATATGGGGGTGCATTCACCCCCCCAGGACCCAGCAGCCCCCTCAAGGCCCTGCACCCCCCAGACCCCTTATCCACCCCCTAGGCCCTTACTCTCCCCCACGACCCTAATCCCGAGCCCCTAAGGCCTTGCACCCCCCGGGCCCCCTCCCCGCCGCGGCCCCTTTAAGAGGGGGCGGAGCCAGGACCCCCCGCCGGCGCCCCCGAACCTCGGTCCCGTCCGGCCGCGCAGGGGAAGGGGCGGGGCGGGGGTGTCACGTGACACGGCCGAAAGGGGCGGGGCCCGCTCCGGGCCGCCGCGCGCCGCGATTGGACGGCGGCGCGGAGGCGGGGCCATCTTCGGATTGGCCCGCGGCCGTCACGTGAGGCGGCATTTTCGCGCCACTTTTGGTTGCGGCGGCAGGAGTCAGAGCGGCGGCGGCAGCGGGATCGGGATTGACCCCCGCGGGCGCCCGTACCGGGCCGCGGAACGGGAGCGAAGCTCACTGAGACTGACCCCCGCGGGCACCCTTACGGGGCTGCTGGACCGGAGGCAGCTTGACCCCCGCGGCGACCCGTAGCGACCCTCGGCCTGGGCGCGTGACTGCTTGGGATTGACCCCCCGCGGGCACCCGTACCGGGCCGCGGAAGCAGCGCGGGACTGACTGACCCCCGCCGGCGCCCGTAGCCCGCCCCGCCCCGCCGCGGAGGCCTCCGCCATGGCGCCGCGCGACTACGCGGCCGAGAAAGGTGCGCGCGGGCCGGCGCCGCCCCGGAAGCGGAGCCGGGAGCGCGGGGCCCTTCCGGGGGCGGGCGGCCACGTGCCGCTTTGTTTACCGGCGAGGGGGGCGGGCCCGGGGCGGGGGAGCCGGGCCGAGCCGAGCCGAGCCGGGCCAGGCCGGGCCGGGCCGGGCCGGGCGCTCCGGGCCTCACGTGCCGTTCGCTCCCGCGCGCAGATAAGGTGAAGCGCTTCCTGCAGGAGTTTTACCGCGATGGCGACCTGGGCAAGGAGTTCCCGTACCGGGACCAGCTGGTGAGACACGGGGCAGCCCCGGGGGAGCACGGGTGCCACCGCCAGGCCAGGCCTAGCCGGGGCCGGGAGGGTCCCTCGGGGGTCCCAGCCTGCCCCCGACCCCTCACGGAGCCGGCGGTGAAGCCCCCGGGCTGGATCGGGCTCCGTCCTTGTCCTCATCCCGCGGGCAGCGTCTCCCCGAGACCCACGTGTCAGATCGGGGCCCCTCGCCCCCCTGGAAGGGGCGGCGGCGGCGACGCCCCCGGGCCGCGTTGGGGCCCCTCGCCCCCCTGGAAGGGGCGGCGGCGGCGACGCCCCCGGGCTGGATCAGGGTCCCTCCTCACCCCCACCCCTCCTGCGCTGTCCCCGCTGTCCCCGCAGGCCGCGCTGGCGCACCGGGACCAGGTGGCCCTGTACGTGGCCCTGGACGACGTGGCCGAGGACGACCCCGAGCTGGCGGACGCCGTGTGCGAGAACGCCAAGCGCTACAGCCGCCTCTTCGCCGACGCCGTGCATGAGCTGCTGCCCCAGTACAAGGAGCGCGAGGTGTGGGAGGCGCCTGACAGCCGTGAGGGGGACAGCAGCGAGGACACCCTGCTGTCCCCTCCTGACACCCCCACCCCCGTCCCTGCTGTGCCCCCAGGTGACACACAAGGACGTGCTGGACGTCTACATCGAGCACCGGCTGCTGCTGGAGCAGCGGGGCCGCGACGCCGGCGAGACGCGCAGCCCCCAGAACCAGTATCCGCCGGAGCTGCTGCGACGCTTGTGAGCGCCGGGCGGGGGGGCTGGGGACGCGGGCCGCCGCCTCGGCGTCCCCTTCTAGCTGCCGCCTCGTCCTTCAGCGTCGTCGTGAAGCCCCGTCCCTGCACCCCGTCTTTGGCTCGCGTCTGCCCTGTGTTTCCTCTCTAACATTTATTCGCGTTTTTGTTTTAATTCCGTGTTTCCAGCTTTCTCTCCTGGGTTGCTTCTCATTTCCTGTTCCCATTTGTTTCCTTTTCTGATCTTTGTGGGCAGATTTCCCTCCCCTTAAACCTCTGTTTCGTCATTTGTGCCCCCTTCTAGCCCCCTGCCCCCCTCTCTGCCTTGTTCGCGTCCCCTTCCTGTCCCCGCAACCTGCTCTAACCCATGTCCCCGTCCCTCTCTCCCGCCCCAGCGAGCTCTACTTCAAGGCCCCGTCGACGGCCAAGGCCCGGGTGGTCCGCGACGTCAAGGCCGACTGCATCGGGAAGCTGGTGACCGTCCGCGGCATCGTCACCCGCGTCACCGAGGTCAAACCCATGATGGTCGTGGCCACTTACAGCTGCGACCAGTGCGGAGCCGAGACCTACCAGCCCGTAAGCGCCGTGGGGACGAGGGCGGCGAGCGGGGAGGGGCGTCCGCTGAGCCCCGCCGCCCTCCGCAGATCCAGTCGCCCACTTTCATGCCGCTCATCATGTGCCCGAGCCGGGAGTGCCAGACGAACCGCTCCGGGGGCCGCCTCTACCTCCAGAGCCGCGGCTCCAAGTTCATCAAGTTCCAGGAGCTGAAGATGCAGGAACACGTGAGTACGAGGCGGCGGGAGGCTACGGCGCTGTCGGGAGCCCCTTAAACCCGGGTCGCAGAGCTGCTGAGCCCGGAGGGAATTCGGGGTTTTGCTTGCAGCCGCGGGTTGGGGTTTGACGCCTGGCTGCGGGCGGAGAGTCCCGTCCTTTCTGTGCCTTGTCCCCGTTCCTCTTTGACACATCCCCATCGGGGAGACGACGGCATCAATGCAACCCGCTTTCCCTGCCTTGCCTCGGCCTCGCTTTTGCAACCCCCCCAGCTCCAGCCCCACAGCGCTGCGTTCCTGCGCTAGAGAGCCCCAAACTGGTCCCAGACTCCAGCTGGGCTTTTCTCAGCGTAGGGTAGAGGGGGATAATCTTCCCCCTGGTGCTGTCAGTGCACTCAGCACGGGGCTGGTGGTGTAACACGCGGGCTTGAGGGCGCCGGGACGCCTGTGTCGTTTTTTATCCCGGTCCGTACTGGCAACGCCCGCGTCTGAGGGGAGCGGTGGGTTCCTGGGCCTGGGGCGGGGACCCCCACAGCTCACCCGCCGCCCTCCGCAGACCGACCAGGTGCCCGTGGGGCACCTCCCGCGCTCCATCAGCGTGGCCGTGCACGGCGAAAACACCCGCCTGGCCCAGCCCGGCGACCCACGTCAGCGTCACCCGGCGTCTTCCTGCCCCTGCTGAAGACCGGCTTCCGCCAGATCGCCCAGGTGAGCCCCACGGGCCGCCGCGGGCGGGGGGCTGCGGCCAGCCTGCCCCGAGCCCACCGTCACCCCCCCTGTGCCCAGGGGCTGCTCTCCGAGACCTACCTGGAGGCCCACCGCATTGTGAAGATGAACAAGAGCGAGGAGGACGAGGTCGGGGGCCGGGGAGCTGACCGAGGAGGAGCTCCGGCAGATCACGGGTGAGATTTGGGCGTCGCTGAGCCGTCGGTGACCCGAGTCGCGTCCCGCCGGTTTGGAAAAGCCCGGAGCTGCCCCACGGCGAGGCAGCCGGCCGCCTTCACGGCCTCCCTCGCTGCGTTTTGCAGAGGAAGATTTCTACGACAAGCTGGCTTCCTCCATCGCCCCCGAGATCTATGGCCCACGAGGACGTGAAGAAGGCGCTGCTGCTGCTGCTGGTGGGCGGCGTGGACCGCAGCCCCCACGGCATGAAGATCCGAGGTGAGGCCGCCGCCGGCAGGGCGTCCCCGTGGGGAGAACGTGGCTCTGAGGGCGCGCGGGAAGGTTTTGGGATGCGGGATGGGGCCAAGGAGGGAATCGCCAGCCGCGACCGAAGGATTCGGGGCGGCTCCCTCCCCGATGGCAGAGGGGGACGGCTTCTGCCCCGAGGATTCACCGTTTCCCTTTTTCCCCCCCGCAGGTAACATCAACATTTGCCTCATGGGGGACCCTGGCGTGGCCAAATCGCAGCTCCTGTCCTACATCGACCGCCTGGCGCCTCGCAGTGAGTACGGGACCCTCCGCAGGGCCGAGAGCGGCCGGAAACCCCCCCTCCCCTTCCCCTTGCCGAGCCTCCCCGGGGCCCCTCGCCGAGGACCCATCTCCGCCGCCCTCTGTGCCCCCCTCCAGGCCAGTACACGACGGGCCGGGGCTCGTCGGGCGTGGGGCTGACGGCGGCGGTGCTGCGCGACCCGCTGACGGGGGAGCTGGCGCTGGAGGGCGGGCGCGTTGGTGCTGGCCGACCAGGGCGTCTGCTGCATCGACGAGTTCGACAAGATGCTGGAGGCCGATCGCACGGCCATCCACGAGGTGATGGAGCAGCAGAGCATCTCCATCGCCAAGGCGGGCGTGCTGGCCACCCTCAACGCCCGCTGCGCCATCCTGGCCGCCGCCAACCCCGCCTACGGCCCGCTACAACCCCAAGCGCAGCCTGGAGCACAACATCCAGCTGCCCGCCGCCCTCCTGTCCCGCTTCGACCTGCTCTGGCTCATCCAGGACCGCCCCGACCGCGATAACGACTTGCGGTGAGCCGGGCTGGGGGGGCTGGGGTCGGGCGGGGAGCGGATGGGAGCTGCGGGGCCAGGCACGAGGCTGTGGGCCTGGGTTGGGGGCCTTGGGGATTGCGTGGGAGCCGTGGGGCTGGGATCGGGGGCTGTCTGGGGCACTGTGGAAGCCATGGGCGGGATCAGAGCTGTCTGGGGCACTGTGGAAGCCGTGGGGCTGGGATGGAGGATGCGTGGGGCACTGTAGGAGCCGCGGGGGCTGGGGTGGGGGGTGCGTGGGGCAGATGTGGAGAGGTGGGGCTGGGATGAGGGGTGCCTGGGGCACAGTAGGAGCTGTGGGGCTGGGATTGGGCTGCCTGGGGCACTGTGGGGCTGGGGTGGAGGATGCGTGGGGCACTGTAGGAGCCGTGGGGCTGGGATTGGGGCTTGCCTGGGGCACCGTGGGAGCTGTGGGGCTGGAGTGGGGAGTGCATGGGGCAGATGTGGGAGCCGTGGGGCTGGGATTGGGCGTGCCTGGGGCACAACGGGCCTGCGGGATTGGACCCAGGGCTGGGCTGGGCTGGGAGCAGTGGGCAGCTCCAGGGCCTGCCCCCAACCTTCCTCTGCCCCACAGCCTGGCCCAGCACATCACCTACGTGCACCAGCACAGCCGGCAGCCGCCCTGCTCCTTCCAGCAGCTCGACATGAAGCTCATGAGGTGAGAGAGACGCCCCACGAGGGGCGGCCGGAGGCGACGGGGGTCCCCGGGGCCCTCCCCTGCCCCTAACCCTGCCCCTGCCCCACTCGCCCCAGGCGCTACATCGCCACGTGCAAGCGGAAGCAGCCGGTGGTGCCCGAGGCTTTGGCCGACTACATCACGGCCGCCTACGTGGAGATGCGCAAGGAGGCCTGGGCCAACAAGGACACCACGTACACCTCGGCCCGCACGCTGCTGGGCATCCTGCGCCTGGCCACGGCCCTGGTGAGCCCCCCACCCCACCCCCCGGGGCGGGCGCGCGAGGGCAGGGCCCCCTGGAGCGGGATAACGCGAGGCGGGAGCAGCCAGAGCCTGACCTCGAAGGACCTGCCCTGGGCGAGGCGAGAGGGCGCTGGGTCCGGCAAGGCCCTGGCGGGAGTGAGGGGGGAGAAGCCGGGTGGAAACAGGCAGGATGAAGCCCGGGAGGTCGAGCCGGGCCGGGCCGGGTCCTCGTGGTCCCGGGGAGCTGCAGCAGCGTCCGCGTCGCCCCTGCCGCCGCCGCCTCCTCGTCCTCGACGAGCCCCGGGGGCCCCAAAGTGCTGTTTGTGCAGGTAGTGTGCGTGCGGCGTCTACTGCCGAGGCAGCACTCCAGAGCCCCCGGGGCACGGCCAGCACCGGCCCCGGCTCCCCGCGGCCCTTCCGGGGCTGCGACCGGCACCGGGCCCCGCTCCCGGCGGCCCCTCTCCCATCCTCGGATACGGCCGGGGCTGGATTGTGGCTCCGGGCGGCTCCCGTTGCCCCGGGCCCTTCTCAGGCCGCAGCCAGCAGCCGTGGGGCACCGTGGGGTGCGTGTTGAGGGTGAGCGTGGTGGCCAAAAGTCCCTGGGGGCTTTTTTTTGGGTGGGGGAGTTGGTTTCTCCCCAGGCTCAGAAGATTTAATTGGGCTGGGGGGGGACTGAAGTGGTTTTGGGGGCAGCTCGGGGCTGCGTTGGGGAGCCCCAGCAGACCCTGGGCCATCCTGTGGGGCCCTGGGTGATCCGTGGGGTGCCCCACAGCTTGGGGGGGGGGGTTGCTTTGGGGTCCCGGTCACTGCTGACCCCCCCCCTTCCCTTTCTGCACTTCCCCGCCCCGTGTTTGCAGGCCCGGCTGCGGCTGGTGGACGTGGTGGAGAAGGAGGACGTGAACGAGGCCATACGGCTCATGGAGATGTCCAAGGACTCGCTGCTGGGGGACAAGGGACAGCAGAGCCGGTGAGCGGAGGGCACGAGGCTGGGGGGGCAGGGGGTGGCGTGACCCACGTCCCCTGAGCGACCAGGGAGATGGTGGCAGCACTGGGGCAGCCCTTAGCTTGTCCCCCCCCCGTGGCCGTGGGGTGGCCAAGGAGGCAACGCAGGAGCTACCTGGACCTGGTCCCCGTGTCCCGAGCGGCTGTGGGGAGGCTGGGGCAGCCCGAGCTCGTCCCCACGTCTGTGGGGTGGCCACGGAAGATGGTGGCTGTCCTAGGGCCACCGTGAGCTCCTCCCCATGTCTGTGGGGTGACCAGGGAGGGTGGTGGCTGTCCTGGGGCAGCCCTGAGCCCATCCCCATGTCCATGGGGTGGCTGGGGAAGACAGTGGCTGTCCAGGGGCCACCATGAGCTCGTCCCCATATCCGTGGGGAGGCTGGGGAAGACGGTGGCTGTCCGGGGGCCACCACGAGCCTGTCCCCGTATCCATGGGGAGGCTGGGGCAGCCCCGAGCTCGTCCCCATGTTTGTGGGGTGACCAGGCAGGATGGTGGCTGTCCTTGGGGCAGCCCTGAGCCCATCCATGGGGTGGCTGGAGAAGACAGTGGCTGTCCGAGGGCCACCATGAGCTCATCCCCGTATCCGTGGGAGGCTGGGGCAGCCCCGAGCTCGTCCCCACGTCCACGGCGGCGGGGGGGGGTGATGGGGGGGAGTCAGGGGTGCCACAGCAGCGCTGACCCCTTCGTGTGTGTGTGTGTGTGTGTCCCCCCCCCCCCCCGGTGCCGTCCGTCCGTCCGTCCGCAGGGCGCAGCGGCCGTCGGACGCCATCTTCGCGGCGGTGCGGGAGCTGGCGGGCGGCGAGGGCCGGGCCGTGCGCTACGCCGAGGCCCTGCAGCGCTGCCTGGCCAAGGGCTTCACGCCGGCGCAGGTGCAGGCGGCGCTCGACGAGTACGAGGAGCTCAACGTGCTGCAGGTGAAACCCGGCCCGCACCCGCATCACCTTCGTGTGACGCACGGGGTGGGGGGGGGAGAAACAACCTTCACCCCCCTCCCCGAACCGCGCGGCCCTCCTCGCACCCGCGGCCGGCACGGCGCTGCCGTCGCCCTCGGGTGACACGGGGCGACGTCCCCTGCGCGGGGCGGGACACGCTCCGGCTCTGTCCCCTATGTCCCCCCCCCCCCCCTCCTGGTTCCCCCCTGGTCTCCTCCTGGGCTTTAATTACAGTTTCTCTCATTAAATATCTTTATTAATAAAAAACTTGTTTCTCACTGGTTTTAGAGGTGTGGCGGTGGCTCCCTTGCTGCCACCACCCTCAGGGACACGTCAGGACACGTCAGGACCGGGAGGGGGGACACGCTGGATGGGCAAAGCGACGTCAACCGAGCCGTTAATTCCTGCCTCAGAGCCGCGTTTATTAGGGAGGGGGCACGTGGGGAAGCGGGGGGGGGGGGGGGTCATCACCCTGCGGCTCCGAGGGGGGGGGGGGGGGGGGTGGGAAACAGTCCTGTTGGGGGGGGGGGGGCTGGGGTTTCCCCCCCCGCCCCGCTAGAAGAAGAGCCCCCGCATGCGGCGCCCGATGCCTTGGCGGTCGTAGAGGATGTTGAACTTGTTGACGAACTGGTTCATGGTGTTGCAGGTCTTGGTGATGGTGCCCAGGTAGGCCATGAGCCCCACGTCGTTGCATTGCTGTGGGGGGGGGGGGACACACGCGGGGGGGGGGGGGGGGGGGGGTCCACCACGGCTGTTGTCACCCCAAAACTACCTCCCCTGCTCCCTGCCCCCCCCCCCCCCCCATTGAATACAGCCGTGCCCAGGGCGGAGGAACAGGGACGTCCTGAGCGGCTGTAGGTGGGACGTGACCCCCCCTCCCCCAACTTCAGCCCACCCTCCGTGGGGGACCGGACCCCTCTGAGGTGCTCCTAGGGATGGGATCCCCACCGTGACCCCCCCCCCCCCCCGAAAAAAAACACCACCGGGCCCCCCCCCCCCCCCACCCCTGCTCACGTCGTAGAAATCCGTCTTGAACTTGTCGGTGCTGAGGACGGGCAGGCAGTGGCACAGGGCGTAGGCCTCGCGCAGGATCTCGTGGTTGAAGGGCACCTTCGCCTGCGGGGACGGCGCGTTGGGGTCCCGCGCGCGTCCCTCCCGCCCCCCCTCGGGATGGGGGGGGGGGGCGGTGCTGGCAGGACCCCCCCCATCCCCCCGTCCCCGAACTCACCGGCCTCGGACGCCCGCACGTACTCCAGGATGAGTTTGACCGGCTGTGCAGCATCTTGATGCGCTGTGCTGGGCGATGAGGTGCTCGGCCACTGCGGGGGCAAGGTTGGGGGGGGGGGGGGGCGTCATCAGGGCCACGCGTACCCACGTGTGCCTCCCCCCCAGCCACGCCGAGGCCCGCCTCACCTCGTCCCCGGTGTCCCTTTCCCAGCTCCAGTGGCTCCACGGTCTTGTGCCCCCCCTCCAACACCCCAAAATGAGCCCCTGCAACGCGTTCCTGTTCCATAGCGGCCCTCTGTGCCCCCCCCCACCCCGCCCCACGTGTGTGTGTCCGTCCCCCCCCCCCCCCCCGGCCCGGTGTCCCCGTCGCCGACCTGTGGAGTTCTCCCCGCTGCCCGTGGCCGTCATTCGGGCCACGTGGTCGACGCCGATGCGCTCGGCCTCCTCCGTGGCCAGCGTGTAGGTCAGCTCCGCAAAGAGCATCGTGGCCTGGGGGGGGGGGGGTCGGGGGGGGCACACACAGGACAGGAGGGTGATGGGGGGGGGAGGCCCCCTCCCAGCCCCCCTCCCCGCCTCCCATGGCCACAGCAAGCCCTTCCCAGCCCCTTAGCAGCGCCCCCCCCCCCCCCCCGGCCAAGAGCTTTAAACAACCACCCTGTTCCCCCACCCCGGGCTCCAAGCAACCTCCCTGCCCCCCCCCCCCGAACACCCCCCAGACCCCCAGGGCTCCAAACAACCTCCCTGCCCCCCCGAACACCCCCAGACCCCCCCAGAGCTCCAAGCAACCTCCCTGCCCCCCTGAACACCCCCAGACCCCAGGGCTCCAAGCAACCTCCTTGACCCCCCCCCAGCAGCCCCCCCCTAGACTACCAAGGCTCCAAGCAGCCTCTCTGACCCCCCCCCCCAACCCCCAGGGCGCCAAGGCAACTTCCCTCCTGTCCCCCCCCCCCAGCCTCCCCCACCACAGACCTCCCCCCCCCCAGCTCTAAGCAACTCTTATCTAGATCCCAGCAGCCCCCCCACAACCCCCAGTAAGCTCCCTGGACCCCCTCCCCCCTCCCCTTCCGGGCCACCCCACAATAACACCCCTGCCCCCCCCCCCCCGGCAATACCACCTCCCCATAACCCAAAGCAGCCCCCCCCCCCCCCCGCACTGATTTACCTCCCCGTTGATGATGTCAATCACGGACTCAAAGGACGCTGACGGGAAGCTGTCGGTTGCGGGGGAGGGACACGTTGGGGGGGGGGCAGGAGGCGTCTCTGCCCTCCCCAAGCCCCCCCCCCCCCCCCCGGCCGGCCCCCCCCCCTCCATCCCCTTCCCCACAACTCACGTCCGTGTGCTTCGTCATGGGGTTCAGCTTGAGGAAGAGGGGGCTCTCGATGATCTCGCACACCTGGGGGGGGGCAGCAGAGGCGGGGGGGGGGGCGATTAGTGTGGGGGGGGGCTCTTAACACCCCCCCCCCCGCCAAGAAAAGCTCTGCCCCACATGGCCCTCCACAGCTGCCCCACAGACCCCAGTGACCCCACTGACCGCGCTGCTCCCCACCCCGCAGCCGTCCACAGCGGCCCCATGGCACTGCTGCCCCCCCCCAGCCCCTCTGCCCCCCCCCCAACGCCCCCCCCCTCGCCGCGCTTGCCTGCTTGTGGACGTGGATGTCGGAGGGGTCGGGGGGGCCCCCGGTCGTGTACCACCCCAGGAACTCCAGCTCCTTGAAGACCTGCTTGACTGGGGCAAAAAAGGAGGGGGGGGGTTAGTGCGGCAGGAGCAGCCCCCCCCTTAATAGAAACCCCTCTAGAGCAGTAAACGACCCCCCCCCCCCAAAAAAAAACCCCGGGGCAGATAAGGGACTCGCAAAGCCCCACCAGGACACTCTGGGGCATCTGAGGACCCTTTGGGGGCAGTAAAGGACCCCCCCCAACCCCCCCCCCCCGCCCGGGGCAGATAAGGACCTCCCAAAAGCCCCACCAGGACCCTCTGGGGCATCTGAGGACCCTTTGGGGGCAGTAAAGGACCCCCCCCAAATGCCCCCCCCCCGCCCCGGGGCAGATAAGGACTCCCAAAAGCCCCACGAGGACCCTCTGGGGCATCTGAGGACCCTTTGGGGGCAGTAAAGGACCCCCCCCCCCAACCCCCCCCACCCCCACCCCGGGGCAGATAAGGACTCCCAAAAGCCCCACCAGGACCCTCTGGGGCATCTGAGGACCTTTGGGGGCAGTAAAGGACCCCCCCAAATGCCCCCCCCCCCCCCGCCCTGGGGCAGATAAGGACTCCCAAAAGCCCCACGAGGACCCTCTGGGGCATCTGGAGGACCCTTTGGGGGCAGTAAAGGACCCCCCCCAAATGCCCCCCCCCCCACCCTGGGGCAGATAAGGACTCCCAAAAGCCCCACGAGGACCCTCTGGGGCATCTGAGGACCCTTTGGGGGCAGTAAAGGACCCCCCCCCCCAACCCCCCACCCCCACCCCGGGGCAGATAAGGACTCCCAAAAGCCCCACGAGGACCCTCTGGGGCATTTGAGGATCCTCTAGGGCAGCTGCCCGGGGGTGGGGGGTAGCCCAGGACCCGCCCCAGCCCCTCCAGGCCCCCCTGGGGCAGCCCAGGACCCCCCCCCCCGACCCCCCGCCCCAGGCCCCCCCCCCGGCCCGGGGCTCACACTGCTCCTCCTTGGTGTAGTAGTACTCCTTGTCGATGAGGACGTGGCCGTCCACGGCGTGCGAGAGCAGCTCGAAGGAGTTCATCACCTCGATGTTGCGGCCCTCCTGGCGCCCGATGAGGGCCCCGATCACTGCGGGGGGTGGGGGGGGGGGGGGGGGGGCAGGGGGGGGGGGCCCGTCACCGGGGCCCGGCCCACCGCCGCTCGGAGCCAGACCTCCGCCGGCCTCAGCGGCGCTCTCGTACCGGGGAGCCCCCAAACTGGTCCCAGTCTCTGGTTGGGGCCTTCCCCCAGCACGGGGTAGAGGAGGGACGTCCCCCCCCCCTCCCCCCTGTCCCCCCCCCAACCAGTCCAGGGAGCTGGGGGGGACAACGGGGCCCCCTCTGGGGACACTGGGACTGCTCTGCTGGCACTGGGACCAGTCCCGGGAGCTGTGGGGGATAATGGGCCCCCCTCTGGGGACACTGGGACTGCTCTGCTGGCACTGGGACCGGTCCCGGGAGCTGTGGGGGACAACGGGCCCCCTCTGGGGACACTGGGACTGCTCTGCTGGCACTGGGACCGGTCCCGGGAGCTGTGGGGGACAACGGGCCCCCTCTGGGGACACTGGGACTGCTCTGCTGGCACTGGGACCGGTCCCGGGAGCTGTGGGGGACAACGGGCCCCCTCTGGGGACACTGGGACTGCTCTGCTGGCACTGGGACCAGTCCCGGGAGCTGTGGGGGACAACGGGCCCCCCTCTGGGGACACTGGGACTGCTCTGCTGGCACTGGGACCAGTCCCAGGGAGCTGTGTGGGACTGCAGAACCCCTCTGCGGACACTGGGACCAGTCCAGGGGTCTGTGGAGAACACTGGAACCAGTCCAGAGAACTGGGAGGGACTGCAGAACCCCTCTGCGGACACTGGGACCAGTCCAGGGGACTGTGGAGAATACTGGGACAAGTGTGGAAAACGGTGGGGGAAACTGGGACCCC